>NW_026542720.1:0-305580 GCF_028750875.1 Macrosteles quadrilineatus
TATTTAGAGGGATGTCTTGTTATTTAGAGGAATGTCTTAATATTTGGAGGGATGTCTTGTTATTTAGAGGGATGTCTTAATATTTAGAGGGATGTCTTGTTTTTTAGTGGGATGTCTTGTTATTTAGAGGGATGTCTTGTTATTTTGAGAGATGTCTTTTTATTTAGAGGGATGTCTTGTTTTTTAGAGGGTTGTCTTGTTATTTGGAGGGATGTCTTGTTTTTTAGAGGGTTGTCTTGGTATTTAGAGGGATGTCTTGTTATTTAGAGGGATGTCTTGTTATTTAGAGGGATGTCTTCTTATTTGGAGGGAAGTCTTGTTATTTGGAGGAATGTCTTGTTATTTAGAGGGATATCTTGTTATTTGGAGGGATGTCTTGTTATTTAGAGGGATGTCTTGCTATTTAGAGGGATGTATTTTTATTTGGAGGGATGTCTTGTTATTTAGAGGGATGTCTTATTATTTAGATGAATGTCTTGTTATTTAAAAGGGATAACTTGTTATTTAGAGGGACGTCTTGTTATTTAGTGGGATGTCTTGTTATTTAGAGGGATGTCTTGTTATTTAGAGAGATTTCTTGTTATTTAAAGGGATGTCTTAATTTTTAGAGGGATGTCTTGTTATTTAGAGGGATGTCTTAATATTTAGAGGGATGTCTTGTTATTTGGAGGGATGTCTTAATATTTAGAGGGATGTCTTGTTATTTAGAGGGATGTCTTGTTATTTAGAGGGATGTCTTGTTTTTTAAAGGGTTGTCTTGTTATTTGGAGGGATGTCTTAATATTTAGAGGGATGTCTTGGTATTTGGAGGGATGTCTTGTTATTTAGAGGGATGTCTTAATATTTAGAGGGATGTCTTGTTATTTGGAGGGATGTCTTAATATTTAGAGGGATGTCTTGTTATTTAGAGAGATGTCTTGTTATTTAGAGAGATGTCTTGTTATTTAAAGGGATGTCTTAATATTTAGAGGGATGTCTTGTTATTTAGAGGGATGTCTTAATATTTAGAGGGATGTCTTGTTATTTGAAGGGACGTCTTAATATTTAGAGGGATGTCTTGTTATTTAGAGAGATGTCTTGTTTTTTAAAGGGTTGTCTTGTTATTTGGAGGGATGTCTTAATATTTAGAGGGATGTCTTGGTATTTAGAGGGATGTCTTGTTATTTAGAGGGATGTCTTGTTATTTAGAGGGATGTCTTCTTATTTGGAGGGAAGTCTTGTTATTTGGAGGAATGTCTTGTTATTTAGAGGGATATCTTGTTATTTGGAGGGATGTCTTGTTATTTAGAGGGATGTCTTGCTATTTAGAGGGATGTCTTTTTATTTGGAGAGATGTCTTGTTATTTAGAGGGATGTCTTGTTATTTAGAGGAATGTCTTGTTATTTAAAAGGGATGTCTTGTTATTTAGAGGGACGTCTTGTTATTTAGTGGGATGTCTTGTTATTTAGAGGGATGTCTTGTTATTTAGAGAGATGTCTTGTTATTTAAAGGGATGTCTTAATATTTAGAGGGATGTCTTGTTATTTAGAGGGATGTCTTAATATTTAGAGGGATGTCTTGTTATTTGGAGGGATGTCTTAATATTTAGAGGGATGTCTTGTTATTTAGAGGGATGTCTTGTTATTTAGAGGGATGTCTTGTTTTTTAAAGGGTTTTCTTGTTATTTGGAGGGATGTCTTAATATTTAGAGGGATGTCTTGGTATTTGGAGGGATGTCTTGTTATTTAGAGGGATGTCTTAATATTTAGCGGAATGTCTAGTTTATTAGAGGAATGTCTTGTTATTTAGAGGGATGTCTTGTTATTTAGAGAGATGTCTTAATATTTGGAGGGATGTCTTGTTATTTAGAGGGATGTCTTAATATTTAGAGGGATGTCTTGTTTTTTAGTGGGATGTCTTGTTATTTAGAGGGATGTCTTGTTATTTAGAGGGTTTTTTTGTTTTTTAGAGGGTTGTCTTGTTATTTGGAGGGATGTCTTGTTATTTAGATTGATGTCTTAATATTTAGAGGGATGTCTTGTTTTTTAGAGGGATGTCTTGTTATTTAGAGGGATGTCTTGGTATTTAGAGAGATGTCTTGTTATTTAGAGGGATGTCTTGTTATTTAGAGGGATGTCTTGTTATTTGAAGGGATGTCTTAATATTTAGAGAGATGTCTTGTTATTTAGAGGGATGTCTTGTTATTTAGAGGGATGTCTTAATATTTGGAGGGATGTCTTCATATTTGGAGGGATGTCTTGTTATTTAGAGGGATGTCTTGTTATTTGGAGGGATGCTTGTTATTAAGAGGGATGTCTTATAATTTAGAGGGATGTCTTGTTATTTGGAGGTATGTCTTGTTATTTAGAGGGATGTCTTGTTATTTAGAGGGATGTCTTGGTATTTGGAGGGATGTCTAGTTATTTAGAGGGATGTCTTTTTATTTAGAGGGATGTCTTGTTATTTAGAGGGATGTCTTGGTATTTGGAGGGATGTCTAGTTATTTAGAGGGATGTCTTTTTATTTAGAGGGATGTCTTGTTATTTAGAGGGATGTCTTGTTATTTGAAGATTTGTCTTAATATTTAGAGGGATGTCTTGCTATTTTGAGGGATTTCTTGTTATTTGGAGGGATGTCTTGTTATTTAGAGGGATGTCTTGTTATTTAGAGGAATGTCTTGTTATTTAAAAGGGATATCTTGTTATTTAGAGGGATGTCTTGTTATTTAGTGGGATGTCTTGTTATTTAGAGGGATGTCTTGTTATTTAGAGAGATGTCTTGTTATTTAGAGGGATGTCTTGTTATTTAGAGGGATGTCTTGTTTTTTAAAGGGTTGTCTTGTTATTTGGAGGGATGTCTTAATATTTAGAGGGATATCTTGGTATGTAGAGGGATGTCTTGTTATTTAGAGGGATGTCTTAATATTTAGCGGAATGTCTTAAGGGATGTCTTGTTTTTTAGAGGGTTGTCTTGTAATTTAGATGGGATGTCTTGTTATTTAGAGGGATGTCTTGTTATTTAGAGGGATGTCTTGTTATTTAGAGGAATGTCTTGTTATTTAAAAGGGATGTCTTGTTATTTAGAGGGATGTCTTGTTATTTAGTGGGATGTCTTAATATTTAGAGGGATGTCTTGTTATTTAGAGGGATGTCTTGTTATTTAGAGGGATGTCTTGTTATTTAGAGGGATGTCTTGTTTTTTGAAGGGTTGTCTTGTTATTTGGAGGGATGTCTTAATATTTAGAGGGATGTCTTGGTATTTAGAGGGATGTCTTGTTATTTAGAGGGATGTCTTAATATTTAGCGGAATGTCTTAAGGGATGTCTTGTTTTTAGAGGGTTGTCTTGTAATTTAGATGGGATGTCTTGTTATTTAGAGGGATGTCTTGTTATTTACAGGTATGTCTTGTTATTTAGAGGGATGTCTTAATATTTAGAGGAATGTCTTGTTATATAGATGGATGTCTTGTTATTTAGAGGGATGTCTTGATATTTAGAGGGATGTCTTGTTTTTTAGAGAGATGTCTTGTTATTTAGAGGGTTTTTTTGTTTTTTAGAGGGTTGTCTTGTTATTTGGAGGGATGTCTTGTTGTTTAGATTGATGTCTTAATATTTAGAGGGATGTCTTTTTATTTGGAGGGATGTCTTGTTATTTAGAGGGATGTCTTGTTATTTAGAGGAATGTCTTGTTATTTAAAAGGGATGTCTTGTTATTTAGAGGGATGTCTTGTTATTTAGAGGGATGTCTTGTTATTTAGAGGGATGTCTTGTTATTTAGAGGGATGTCTTGTTATTTAGAGGTATGTCTTGTTATTTGAAGGGATGTCTTAATATTTAGAGAGATGTCTTGTTATTTAGAGGGATGTCTTGTTATTTAGAGGGATGTCTTGTTATTTAGAGGGATGTCTTCATATTTGGAGGGATGTCTTCATATTTGGAGGGATGTCTTGTTATTTAGAGGGATGTCTTGTTATTTGGAGGGATGCTTGTTATTAAGAGGGATGTCTTATAATTTAGAGGGATGTCTTGTTATTTGGAGGTATGTCTTGTTATTTAGAGGGATGTCTTGTTATTTAGAGGAATGTCTTGGTATTTGGAGGGATGTCTAGTTATTTAGAGGGATGTCTTTTTATTAAGAGGGATGTCTTGTTATTTAGAGGGATGTCTTGGTATTTGGAGGGATGTCTAGTTATTTAGAGGGATGTCTTTTTATTTAGAGGGATGTCTTGTTATTTAGAGGGATGTCTTGTTATTTAGAGGGATGTCTTGTTATTTGAAGGGATGTCTTAATATTTAGAGGGATGTCTTGCTATTTTGAGGGATTTCTTGTTATTTGGAGGGATGTCTTGTTATTTAGAGGGATGTCTTGTTATTTAGAGGAATGTCTTGTTATTTAAAAGGGATGTCTTGTTATTTAGAGAGATGTCTTGTTATTTAAAGGGATGTCATAATATTTAGAGGGATGTCTTGTTATTTAGAGGGATGTCTTAATATTTAGAGGGATGTCTTGTTATTTGGGGGGATGTCTTAATATTTAGAGGGATGTCTAGTTATTTAGAGGGATGTCTTGTTATTTAGAGAGATGTCTTGTTATTTAAAGGGATGTCTTAATATTTAGAGGGATGTCTTGTTATTTAGAGGGATGTCTTAATATTTAGAGGGATGTCTTGTTATTTGAAGGGATGCCTTAATATTTAGAGGGATGTCTTGTTATTTAGAGGGATGTCTTGTTATTTAGAGGGATGTCTTGTTTTTTAAAGGGTTGTCTTGTTATTTGGAGGGATGTCTTAATATTTAGAGGGATGTCTTGGTATTTAGAGGGATGTCTTGTTATTTAGAGGGATGTCTTGTTATTTAGAGGGATGTCTTCTTATTTGCAGGGAAGTCTTGTTATTTGGAGGAATGTCTTGTTATTTAGAGGGATATCTTGTTATTTGGAGGGATGTCTTGTTATTTAGAGGGATGTCTTGCTATTTAGAGGGATGTCTTTTTATTTGGAGGGATGTCTTGTTATTTAGAGGGATGTCTTGTTATTTAGAGGAATGTCTTGTTATTTAAAAGGGATGTCTTGTTATTTAGAGGGACGTCTCGTTATTTAGTGGGATGTCTTGTTATTTAGAGGGATGTCTTGTTATTTAGAGAGACGCTTGTTATTTAAAGGGATGTCTTAATATTTAGAGGGATGTCTTGTTATTTAGAGGGATGTCTTAATATTTAGAGGGATGTCTTGTTATTTGGAGGGATGTCTTAATATTTAGAGGGATGTCTTGTTATTTAGAGGGATGTCTTGTTATTTACAGGAATGTCTTGTTTTTTAAAGGGTTTTCTTGTTATTTGGAGGGATGTCTTAATATTTAGAGGGATGTCTTGGTATTTGGAGGGATGTCTTGTTATTTAGAGGGATGTCTTAATATTTAGCGGAATGTCTAGTTTATTAGAGATATGTCTTGTTATTTAGAGGGATGTCTTGTTATTTAGAGGGATGTCTTAATATTTGGAGGGATGTCTTGTTATTTAGAGGGATGTCTTAATATTTAGAGGGATGTCTTGTTTTTTAGTGGGATGTCTTGTTATTTAGAGGGATGTCTTGTTATTTAGAGGGTTTTTTTGTTTTTTAGAGGGTTGTCTTGTTATTTGGAGGGATGTCTTGTTATTTAGATTGATGTCTTAATATTTAGAGGGATGTCTTGTTTTTTAGAGGGATGTCTTGTTATTTAGAGGGATGTCTTGTTATTTAGAGGGATGTCTTGTTATTTAGAGGGATGTCTTGTTATTTAGAGGGATGTCTTGTTATTTGAAGGGATGTCTTAATATTTAGAGAGATGTCTTGTTATTTAGAGGAATGTCTTGTTATTTAGAGGGATGTCTTAATATTTGGAGGGATGTCTTCATATTTGGAGGGATGTCTTGTTATTTAGAGGGATGTCTTGTTATTTGGAGGGATGCTTGTTATTAAGAGGGATGTCTTATAATTTAGAGGGATGTCTTGTTATTTGGAGGTATGTCTTGTTATTTAGAGGGATGTCTTGTTATTTAGAGGGATGTCTTGGTATTTGGAGGGATGTCTAGTTATTTAGAGGGATGTCTTTTTATTTAGAGGGATGTCTTGTTATTTTGAGGGATTTCTTGTTATTTGGAGGGATGTCTTGTTATTTAGAGGGATGTCTTGTTATTTAGAGGAATGTCTTGTTATTTAAAAGGGATGTCTTGTTATTTAGAGGGATGTCTTGTTATTTAGTGGGATGTCTTGTTATTTAGAGGGATGTCTTGTTATTTAGAGAGATGTCTTGTTATTTAAAGGGATGTCTTAATATTTAGAGGGATGTCTTGTTATTTAGAGGGATGTCTTAATATTTAGAGGGATGTCTTGTTATTTGGGGGGATGTCTTAATATTTAGAGGGATGTCTAGTTATTTAGAGGGATGTCTTGTTATTTAGAGAGATGTCTTGTTATTTAAAGGGATGTCTTAATATTTAGAGGGATGTCTTGTTATTTAGAGGGATGTCTTAATATTTAGAGGGATGTCTTGTTATTTGAAGGGATGTCTTAATATTTAGAGGGATGTCTTGTTATTTAGAGGGATGTCTTGTTATTTAGAGGGATGTCTTGTTTTTTAAAGGGTTGTCTTGTTATTTGGAGGGATGTCTGAATATTTAGAGGGATGTCTTGGTATTTAGAGGGATGTCTTGTTATTTAGAGGGATGTCTTGTTATTTAGAGGGATGTCTTCTTATTTGCAGGGAAGTCTTGTTATTTGGAGGAATGTCTTGTTATTTAGAGGGATATCTTGTTATTTGGAGGGATGTCTTGTTATTTAGAGGGATGTCTTGCTATTTAGAGGGATGTCTTTTTATTTGGAGGGATGTCTTGTTATTTAGAGGGATGTCTTGTTATTTAGAGGAATGTCTTGTTATTTAAAAGGGATGTCTTGTTATTTAGAGGGACGTCTCGTTATTTAGTGGGATGTCTTGTTATTTAGAGGGATGTCTTGTTATTTAGAGAGATGTCTTGTTATTTAAAGGGATGTCTTAATATTTAGAGGGATGTCTTGTTATTTAGAGGGATGTCTTAATATTTAGAGGGATGTCTTGTTATTTGGAGGGATGTCTTAATATTTAGAGGGATGTCTTGTTATTTAGAGGGATGTCTTGTTATTTAGAGGGATGTCTTGTTTTTTAAAGGGTTTTCTTGTTATTTGGAGGGATGTCTTAATATTTAGAGGGATGTCTTGGTATTTGGAGGGATGTCTTGTTATTTAGAGGGATGTCTTAATATTTAGCGGAATGTCTAGTTTATTAGAGATATGTCTTGTTATTTAGAGGGATGTCTTGTTATTTAGAGGGATGTCTTAATATTTGGAGGGATGTCTTGTTATTTAGAGGGATGTCTTAATATTTAGAGGGATGTCTTGTTTTTTAGTGGGATGTCTTGTTATTTAGAGGGATGTCTTGTTATTTAGAGGGTTTTTTTGTTTTTTAGAGGGTTGTCTTGTTATTTGGAGGGATGTCTTGCTATTTAGATTGATGTCTTAATATTTAGAGGGATGTCTTGTTATTTAGAGGGATGTCTTGTTATTTAGAGGGATGTCTTGTTATTTAGAGGGATATCTTGTTATTTAGAGGGATGTCTTGTTATTTGAAGGGATGTCTTAATATTTAGAGAGATGTCTTGTTATTTAGAGGAATGTCTTGTTATTTAGAGGGATGTCTTAATATTTGGAGGGATGTCTTCATATTTGGAGAGATTTATCCCTCTAAATAACAAGACATCCCTCTAAATAACAAGACATCCCTCTAAATAACAAGACATCCCTCTAAATATTAAGACATCCCTTCAAATAACAAGACATCCCTCTAAATATTAAGACATCCCTCTAAATAACAAGACATCCCTCTAAATATTAAGACATCCCTTTAAATAACAAGACATCTCTCTAAAAAACAAGACATCCCTCTAAATAACAAGACATCCCACTAAATAACAAGACATCCCTCTAAATAACAAGACATCCCTTTTAAATAACAAGACATTCCTCCTTAATATTTGGAGGGATGTCTTCATATTTGGAGGGATGTCTTGTTATTTAGAGGGATGTCTTGTTATTTGGAGGGATGCTTGTTATTAAGAGGGATGTCATAATTTAGAGGGATGTCTTGTTATTTGGAGGTATGTCTTGTTATTTAGAGGGATGTCTTGTTATTTAGAGGGATGTCTTGGTATTTGGAGGGATGTCTAGTTATTTAGAGGGATGTATTTTTATTTAGAGGGATGTCTTGTTATTTAGAGGGATGTCTTGGTATTTGGAGGGATGTCTAGTTATTTAGAGGGATGTCTTTTTATTTAGAGGGATGTCTTGTTATTTAGAGGGATGTCTTGTTATTTAGAGGGATGTCTTGTTATTTGAAGGGATGTCTTAATATTTAGAGGGATGTCTTGCTACTTTGAGGGATTTCTTGTTATTTGGAGGGATGTCTTGTTATTTAGAGGGATGTCTTGTTATTTAGAGGAATGTATTGTTATTTAAAAGGGATGTCTTAATATTTAGAGGGATGTCTTGTTATTTAGTGGGATGTCTTAATATTTAGAGGGATGTCTTGTTATTTGAAGGGATGTCTTAATATTTAGAGAGATGTCTTGTTATTTAGAGGGAAGACATCCCTCTAAATAACAAGACATCCCACTAAATAACAAGACATCCCTCTAAATAACAAGACATCCCTTTTAAATAACAAGACATTCCTCTAAATAACAAGACATCCCTCTAAATAACAAGACATCCCTCCAAATAACAAGAAATCCCTCAAAATAGCAAGACATCCCTCTAAATATTAAGACATCCCTTCAAATAACAAGACATCCCTCTAAATAACAAGACATCCCTCTAAATAACAAGACATCCCTCTAAATAAAAAGACATCCCTCTAAATAACTAGACATCCCTCCAAATACCAAGACATCCCTCTAAATAACAAGACATCCCTCTAAATAAAAAGACATCCCTCTAAATAACTAGACATCCCTCCAAATACCAAGACATCCCTCTAAATAACAAGACATCCCTCTAAATAACAAGACATACCTCCAAATAACAAGACATCCCTCTAAATTATAAGACATCCCTCTTAATAACAAGCATCCCTCCAAATAACAAGACATCCCTCTAAATAACAAGACATCCCTCCAAATATGAAGACATCCCTCCAAATATGAAGACATCCCTCTAAATAACAAGACATCCCTCTAAATAACAAGACATCCCTCTAAATAACAAGACATCTCTCTAAATATTAAGACATCCCTTCAAATAACAAGACATCCCTCTAAATAACAAGACATCCCTCTAAATAACAAGACATCCCTCTAAATAACAAGACATCCCTCTAAATAACAAGACATCCCTCTAAATAACAAGACATCCCTTTTAAATAACAAGACATTCCTCTAAATAACAAGACATCCCTCTAAATAACAAGACATCCCTCCAAATAAAAAGACATCCCTCTAAATATTAAGACATCAATCTAAATAACAAGACATCCCTCCAAATAACAAGACAACCCTCTAAAAAACAAAAAAACCCTCTAAATAACAAGACATCTCTCTAAAAAACAAGACATCCCTCTAAATATCAAGACATCCCTCTAAATAACAAGACATCCATCTATATAACAAGACATTCCTCTAAATATTAAGACATCCCTCTAAATAACAAGACATACCTGTAAATAACAAGACATCCCTCTAAATAACAAGACATCCCATCTAAATTACAAGACAACCCTCTAAAAAACAAGACATCCCTTAAGACATTCCGCTAAATATTAAGACATCCCTCTAAATAACAAGACATCCCTCTAAATACCAAGACATCCCTTTAAATATTAAGACATCCCTCCAAATAACAAGACAACCCTTTAAAAAACAAGACATCCCTCTAAATAACAAGACATCCCTCTAAATAACAAGACATCCCTCTAAATAACAAGACATCCCTCTAAATATTAAGACATCCCTTCAAATAACAAGACATCCCTCTAAATATTAAGACATCCCTCTAAATAACAAGACATCCCTCTAAATATTAAGACATCCCTTTAAATAACAAGACATCTCTCTAAAAAACAAGACATCCCTCTAAATAACAAGACATCCCACTAAATAACAAGACATCCCTCTAAATAACAAGACATCCCTTTTAAATAACAAGACATTCCTCCTTAATATTTGGAGGGATGTCTTCATATTTGGAGGGATGTCTTGTTATTTAGAGGGATGTCTTGTTATTTGGAGGGATGCTTGTTATTAAGAGGGATGTCATAATTTAGAGGGATGTCTTGTTATTTGGAGGTATGTCTTGTTATTTAGAGGGATGTCTTGTTATTTAGAGGGATGTCTTGGTATTTGGAGGGATGTCTAGTTATTTAGAGGGATGTATTTTTATTTAGAGGGATGTCTTGTTATTTAGAGGGATGTCTTGGTATTTGGAGGGATGTCTAGTTATTTAGAGGGATGTCTTTTTATTTAGAGGGATGTCTTGTTATTTAGAGGGATGTCTTGTTATTTAGAGGGATGTCTTGTTATTTGAAGGGATGTCTTAATATTTAGAGGGATGTCTTGCTATTTTGAGGGATTTCTTGTTATTTGGAGGGATGTCTTGTTATTTAGAGGGATGTCTTGTTATTTAGAGGAATGTATTGTTATTTAAAAGGGATGTCTTAATATTTAGAGGGATGTCTTGTTATTTAGTGGGATGTCTTAATATTTAGAGGGATGTCTTGTTATTTGAAGGGATGTCTTAATATTTAGAGAGATGTCTTGTTATTTAGAGGGAAGACATCCCTCTAAATAACAAGACATCCCACTAAATAACAAGACATCCCTCTAAATAACAAGACATCCCTTTTAAATAACAAGACATTCCTCTAAATAACAAGACATCCCTCTAAATAACAAGACATCCCTCCAAATAACAAGAAATCCCTCAAAATAGCAAGACATCCCTCTAAATATTAAGACATCCCTTCAAATAACAAGACATCCCTCTAAATAACAAGACATCCCTCTAAATAACAAGACATCCCTCTAAATAAAAAGACATCCCTCTAAATAACTAGACATCCCTCCAAATACCAAGACATCCCTCTAAATAACAAGACATCCCTCTAAATAAAAAGACATCCCTCTAAATAACTAGACATCCCTCCAAATACCAAGACATCCCTCTAAATAACAAGACATCCCTCTAAATAACAAGACATACCTCCAAATAACAAGACATCCCTCTAAATTATAAGACATCCCTCTTAATAACAAGCATCCCTCCAAATAACAAGACATCCCTCTAAATAACAAGACATCCCTCCAAATATGAAGACATCCCTCCAAATATGAAGACATCCCTCTAAATAACAAGACATCCCTCTAAATAACAAGACATCCCTCTAAATAACAAGACATCTCTCTAAATATTAAGACATCCCTTCAAATAACAAGACATCCCTCTAAATAACAAGACATCCCTCTAAATAACAAGACATCCCTCTAAATAACAAGACATCCCTCTAAATAACAAGACATCCCTCTAAATAACAAGACATCCCTTTTAAATAACAAGACATTCCTCTAAATAACAAGACATCCCTCTAAATAACAAGACATCCCTCCAAATAAAAAGACATCCCTCTAAATATTAAGACATCAATCTAAATAACAAGACATCCCTCCAAATAACAAGACAACCCTCTAAAAAACAAAAAAACCCTCTAAATAACAAGACATCTCTCTAAAAAACAAGACATCCCTCTAAATATCAAGACATCCCTCTAAATAACAAGACATCCATCTATATAACAAGACATTCCTCTAAATATTAAGACATCCCTCTAAATAACAAGACATACCTGTAAATAACAAGACATCCCTCTAAATAACAAGACATCCCATCTAAATTACAAGACAACCCTCTAAAAAACAAGACATCCCTTAAGACATTCCGCTAAATATTAAGACATCCCTCTAAATAACAAGACATCCCTCTAAATACCAAGACATCCCTTTAAATATTAAGACATCCCTCCAAATAACAAGACAACCCTTTAAAAAACAAGACATCCCTCTAAATAACAAGACATCCCTCTAAATAACAAGACATCCCTCTAAATAACAAGACATCCCTCTAAATATTAAGACATCCCTTCAAATAACAAGACATCCCTCTAAATATTAAGACATCCCTCTAAATAACAAGACATCCCTCTAAATATTAAGACATCCCTTTAAATAACAAGACATCTCTCTAAAAAACAAGACATCCCTCTAAATAACAAGACATCCCACTAAATAACAAGACATCCCTCTAAATAACAAGACATCCCTTTTAAATAACAAGACATTCCTCTAAATAACAAGACATCCCTCTAAATAACAAGACATCCCTCCAAATAAAAAGACATCCCTCTAAATAGCAAGACATCCCTCTAATAAACAAGACATTCCGCTAAATATTAAGACATCCCTCTAAATATTAAGACATCCCTTTAAATAACAAGACATCTCTCTAAATAACAAGACATCCCTCTAAATAACAAGACATCCCACTAAATAACAAGACATCCCTCTAAATAACAAGACATCCCTTTTAAATAACAAGACATTCCTCTAAATAACAAGACATCCCTCTAAATAACAAGACATCCCTCCAAATAAAAAGACATCCCTCTAAATAGCAAGACATCCCTCTAATAAACAAGACATTCCGCTAAATATTAAGACATCCCTCTAAATAACAAGACATCCCATCTAAATTACAAGACAACCCTCTAAAAAACAAGACATCCCTCCAAATAACAAGACAACCCTCTAAAAAACAAGACATCCCTCTAAATAAAAAGACATCTCTCCAAATAACAAGACATCCCTCTAAATAACAAGACATCCCATCTAAATTACAAGACAACCCTCTAAAAAACAAGACATCCCTCTAAATAACAAGACATCCCTCTAAATAACAAGACATCCCTCTAAATAACAAGACATCCCACTAAATAACAAGACCTCCCTCTAAATAACAAGACATCCCTTTTAAATAACAAGACATTCCTCTAAATAACAAGACATCCCTCTAAATAACAAGACATCCCTCCAAATAAAAAGACATCCCTCTAAATAGCAAGACATCCCTCTAAATAACAAGACATCCCTCCAAATAACAAGATATCCCTCTAAATAACAAGACATTCCTCCAAATAACAAGACTTCCCTCCAAATAAGAAGACATCCCTCTAAATAACAAGACATCCCTCTAAATAACAAGACATCCCTCTAAATACCAAGACATCCCTCTAAATATTAAGACATCCCTCCAAATAACAAGACAACCCTTTAAAAAACAAGACATCCCTCTAAACAACAAGACATCCCTCTAAATAACAAGACACCCCTCTAAATATTAAGACATCCCTTCAAATAACAAGACATCCCTCTAAATATTAAGACATCCCTCTAAATAACAAGACATCCCTCTAAATATTAAGACATCCCTTTAAATAACAAGACATCTCTCTAAATAACAAGACATCCCTCTAAATAACAAGACATCCCTCTAAATATTAAGACATCCCTCCAAATAACAAGACATCCCTCTAAATATTAAGACATCCCTCTAAATAACAAGACATCCCTCTAAATATTAAGACATCCCTTTAAATAACAAGACATCTCTCTAAATAACAAGACATCCCTCTAAATAACAAGACATCTCACTAAAAAACAAGAAATCCCTCAAAAAAGCAAGACATCCCTCTAAATATTAAGACATCCCTTCAAATAACAAGACATCCCTCTAAATAACAAGACATCCCTCTAAATAACAAGACATCCCTCTAAATAACTAGACATCCCTCCAAATACCAAGACATCCCTCTAAATAACAAGACATCCCTCTAAATAACAAGACATACCTCCAAACAACGAAACATCCCTCTAAATTATAAGACATCCCTCTTAATAACAAGCATCCCTCCAAATAACAAGACATCCCTCTAAATAACAAGACATCCCTCCAAATATGAAGACATCCCTCTAAATAACAAGACATCCCTCTAAATAACAAGACATCCCTCTAAATAACAAGACATCTCTCTAAATATTAAGACATCCCTTCAAATAACAAGACATCCCTCTAAATAACAAGACATCCCTCTAAATAACAAGACATCCCTCTAAATAACAAGACATCCCTCTAAATAACAAGACATCCCTCTAAAAAACAAGACATCCCTCTAAATATTAAGACATCAATCTAAATAACAAGACATCCCTCCAAATAACAAGACAACCCTCTAAAAAACAAAAAAACCCTTTAAATAACAAGACATCTCTCTAAAAAACAAGACATCCCTCTAAATAACAAGACATCCATCTATATAACAAGACATTCCTCTAAATATTAAGACATCCCTCTAAATAACAAGACATACCTGTAAATAACAAGACATCCCTCTAAATAACAAGACATCCCATCTAAATAACAAGACATCCCACTAAATAACAAGACATCCCTCTAAATAACAAGACATCCCTTTTAAATAACAAGACATTCCTCTAAATAACAAGACATCCCTCTAAATAACAAGACATCCCTCCAAATAACAAGAAATCCCTCAAAATAGCAAGACATCCCTCTAAATATTAAGACATCCCTTCAAATAACAAGACATCCCTCTAAATAACAAGACATCCCTCTAAATAACAAGACATCCCTCTAAATAAAAAGACATCCCTCTAAATAACTAGACATCCCTCCAAATACCAAGACATCCCTCTAAATAACAAGACATCCCTCTAAATAAAAAGACATCCCTCTAAATAACTAGACATCCCTCCAAATACCAAGACATCCCTCTAAATAACAAGACATCCCTCTAAATAACAAGACATACCTCCAAATAACAAGACATCCCTCTAAATTATAAGACATCCCTCTTAATAACAAGCATCCCTCCAAATAACAAGACATCCCTCTAAATAACAAGACATCCCTCCAAATATGAAGACATCCCTCCAAATATGAAGACATCCCTCTAAATAACAAGACATCCCTCTAAATAACAAGACATCCCTCTAAATAACAAGACATCTCTCTAAATATTAAGACATCCCTTCAAATAACAAGACATCCCTCTAAATAACAAGACATCCCTCTAAATAACAAGACATCCCTCTAAATAACAAGACATCCCTCTAAATAACAAGACATCCCTCTAAATAACAAGACATCCCTTTTAAATAACAAGACATTCCTCTAAATAACAAGACATCCCTCTAAATAACAAGACATCCCTCCAAATTAAAAGACATCCCTCTAAATATTAAGACATCAATCTAAATAACAAGACATCCCTCCAAATAACAAGACAACCCTCTAAAAAAAAAAAACCCTCTAAATAACAAGACATCTCTCTAAAAAACAAGACATCCCTCTAAATATCAAGACATCCCTCTAAATAACAAGACATCCATCTATATAACAAGACATTCCTCTAAATATTAAGACATCCCTCTAAATAACAAGACATACCTGTAAATAACAAGACATCCCTCTAAATAACAAGACATCCCATCTAAATTACAAGACAACCCTCTAAAAAACAAGACATCCCTTAAGACATTCCGCTAAATATTAAGACATCCCTCTAAATAACAAGACATCCCTCTAAATACCAAGACATCCCTCTAAATATTAAGACATCCCTCCAAATAACAAGACAACCCTTTAAAAAACAAGACATTCCTCTAAATAACAAGACATCCCTCTAAATAACAAGACATCCCTCTAAATAACAAGACATCCCTCTAAATATTAAGACATCCCTTCAAATAACAAGACATCCCTCTAAATATTAAGACATCCCTCTAAATAACAAGACATCCCTCTAAATATTAAGACATCCCTTTAAATAACAAGACATCTCTCTAAAAAACAAGACATCCCTCTAAATAACAAGACATCCCACTAAATAACAAGACATCCCTCTAAATAACAAGACATCCCTTTTAAATAACAAGACATTCCTCTAAATAACAAGACATCCCTCTAAATAACAAGACATCCCTCCAAATAAAAAGACATCCCTCTAAATAGCAAGACATCTCTCTAATAAACAAGACATTCCGCTAAATATTAAGACATCCCTCTAAATATTAAGACATCCCTTTAAATAACAAGACATCTCTCTAAATAACAAGACATCCCTCTAAATAACAAGACATCCCACTAAATAACAAGACATCCCTCTAAATAACAAGACATCCCTTTTAAATAACAAGACATTCCTCTAAATAACAAGACATCCCTCTAAATAACAAGACATCCCTCCAAATAAAAAGACATCCCTCTAAATAGCAAGACATCCCTCTAATAAACAAGACATTCCGCTAAATATTAAGACATCCCTCTAAATAACAAGACATCCCATCTAAATTACAAGACAACCCTCTAAAAAACAAGACATCCCTCCAAATAACAAGACAACCCTCTAAAAAACAAGACATCCCTCTAAATAAAAAGACATCTCTCCAAATAACAAGACATCCCTCTAAATAACAAGACATCCCATCTAAATTACAAGACAACCCTCTAAAAAAAAAGACATCCCTCTAAATAACAAGACATCCCTCTAAATAACAAGACATCCCTCTAAATATTAAGACATCCCTCCAAATAACAAGACATCCCTCTAAATATTAAGACATCCCTCTAAATAACAAGACATCCCTCTAAATATTAAGACATCCCTTTAAATAACAAGACATCTCTCTAAATAACAAGACATCCCTCTAAATAACAAGACATCCCACTAAATAACAAGACCTCCCTCTAAATAACAAGACATCCCTTTTAAATAACAAGACATTCCTCTAAATAACAAGACATCCCTCTAAATAACAAGACATCCCTCCAAATAAAAAGACATCCCTCTAAATAGCAAGACATCCCTCTAAATAACAAGACATCCCTCCAAATAACAAGATATCCCTCTAAATAACAAGACATTCCTCCAAATAACAAGACTTCCCTCCAAATAAGAAGACATCCCTCTAAATAACAAGACATCCCTCTAAATAACAAGACATCCCTCTAAATACCAAGACATCCCTCTAAATATTAAGACATCCCTCCAAATAACAAGACAACCCTTTAAAAAACAAGACATCCCTCTAAATAACAAGACATCCCTCTAAATAACAAGACATCCCTCTAAATATTAAGACATCCCTTCAAATAACAAGACATCCCTCTAAATATTAAGACATCCCTCTAAATAACAAGACATCCCTCTAAATATTAAGACATCCCTTTAAATAACAAGACATCTCTCTAAATAACAAGACATCCCTCTAAATAACAAGACATCCCTCTAAATATTAAGACATCCCTCCAAATAACAAGACATCCCTCTAAATATTAAGACATCCCTCTAAATAACAAGACATCCCTCTAAATATTAAGACATCCTTTAAATAACAAGACATCTCTCTAAATAACAAGACATCCCTCTAAATAACAAGACATCTCACTAAAAAACAAGAAATCCCTCAAAAAAGCAAGACATCCCTCTAAATATTAAGACATCCTTCAAATAACAAGACATCCCTCTAAATAACAAGACATCCCTCTAAATAAAAAGACATCCCTCTAAATAACTAGACATCCCTCCAAATACCAAGACATCCCTCTAAATAACAAGACATCCCTCTAAATAACAAGACATACCTCTCAAATAACGAAACTCCCTCTAAATATAAGACATCCCTCTTAATAACAAGCATCCCTCCAAATAACAAGACATCCTCTAAATACAAGACATCCCTCCAAATATGAAGACATCCCTCTAAATAACAAGACATCCTCTAAATAACAAGACATCCCTCTAAATAACAAGACATCTCTCTAAATATTAAGACATCCCTTCAAATAACAGACATCCCTCTAAATAACAAGACATCCCTCTAAATAACAAGACATCCCTCTAAATAACAAGACATCCCTCTAAATAACAAGACATCCCTCTAAAAAACAAGACATCCCTCTAAATATTAAGACATCAATCTAAATAACAAGACATCCCTCCAAATAACAAGACAACCCTCTAAAAAACAAAAAAACCCTTTAAATAACAAGACATCTCTCTAAAAAACAAGACATCCTCTAATATCAAGACATCCCTAAATAACAAGACATCCATCTATATAACAAGACATTCCTCTAAATATTAAGACATCCCTCTAAATAACAAGACAAACCTGTAATAACAAGACATCCCTCTAAATAATAGACATCCTATCTAAATTACAAGACAACCCTCTAAAAAACAAGACATCCCTCCAAATAACAAGACAACCCTCTAAAAAACAAGACATCCCTCTAAATAACAAGACATCCCTCTAAATAACAAGACATCACTCTAAATATTTAAGACATCCCTCCAAATAACAAGACAACCCTTTAAAAAAACAAGACATCCCTCTAAATAACAAGACATCCCTCTAAATAACAAGACATCCCTCTAAATATTAAGACATCCCTTCAAATAACAAGACATCCCTCTAAATATTAAGACATCCCTCTAAAAAACAAGACATCCCTCTAAATATTAAGACATCCCTTTAAATAACAAGACATCTCTCTAAATAACAAGACATCCCTCTAAATAACAAGACATCCACTAAATAACAAGACATCCCTCTAAATAACAAGACATCCTTTTAATAACAAGACATTCCTCTAAATAACAAGACATCCCTCTAAATATTAAGACATCCCTCTAAATAACAAGACCTCCCTCCAAATAAAAAGACATCCCTCTAAATAGCAAGACATCCCTCTAATAAACAAGACATTCCGCTAAATATTAAGACATCCCTCTAAATAACAAGACATACCCATCTAAATTACAAGAATACCCTCTAAAAAACAAGACAACCCTCTAAAAAACAAAACATCCCTCTAAATAAAAAGACATCTTAGACACAAGTGTGTACAAGGTTGTACAAGTGTGTACAAGGTTGTACAAGTGTGTACAAGGGTGTACAAGTTTGTACAAGTGTGTACAAGTTTGTACAAGTGTGTACAAGTTTGTACAAGGTTGTACAAATGTATACAAGGGTGTACAAAAGTGTACAAGGGTGCACAAGTTCTGTACAAGGGTGTACAAGTGTGTACAAGCTTGTAGAAGTGTGTACAAGCTTGTACAAGTGTGTACAAGGGTGTACAGGTTTGTACAAGGTTGTACAAGTGTTTACAAGGGAGTACAAGTATGTACAAGAATGTACAAGTTTGTACAAGTGTGTACAAGTGTGTACAAGGTTGTACAAGTGTGTACAAGGTTGTACAAGTGTGTACAAGGTTGTACAAGTGTGTACAAGGTTGAACAAGTGTGTACAAAGGTGTACAAGTGTGTACAAGGTTGTACAAGTGTGTACAAGGTTGTACAAGTGTGTACAAGGTTGTACAAGTGTGTACAAGGTTGTACAAGGTTGTACAATTGTGTACAAGGTTGTACAAGTGTGTACAAGGTTGTACAAGTGTGTACAAGGGTGTACAAGTGTGTACAAGCTTGTACAAGTGTGTACAAGGGTGTACAGGTTTGTACAAGGTTGTACAAGTGTTTACAAGGTTGTACAAGTGTGTACAAGGTTGTACAAGTGTGTACAAGGGTGTACAAGTGTGTAAAAGGGTGCACAAGTGTGTACAAGGGTGTACAATCGTGTACAAGCTTGTACAAGTGTGTACAAGGGTGTACAGGTTTGTACAAGGTTGTACAAGTGTGTACAAGGTTGTACAAGTGTGTACAATGGTGAACAAGTTTGTACAAGTGTGTACAAGTTTGTACAATTGTGTACAAGTTTGTACAAGGTTGTACAAATGTATACAAGGGTGTACAAAAGTGTACAAGGGTGCACAAGTTTGTACAAGGGTGTACAAGTGTGTACAAGCTTGTACAAGTGTGTACAAGGGTGTACAGGTTTGTACAAGGTTGTACAAGTGTTTACAAGGGTGTACAAGTATGCACAAGAATGTACAAGTTTGTACAAGTGTGTACAAGTTTGTAAAAGGTTGTACAAGTGTATACAAGGGTGTACTAGTGTGTACAAGGGTGCACAAGTGTGTACAAGGGTGTACAATCTTGTACAAGCTTGTACAAGTGTGTACAAGGGTGTACAGGTTTGTACAAGGTTGTACAAGTGTGTACAAGGGTGTACAAATGTGTACAAGGATGTAAAAGTTTGTACAAGTGTGTACAAGTTTGTACAAGGTTGTACAAGTAAGTACAAGTTTGTACAAGAATGTACAAGTGTGTACAAGGTTTTACAATTGTGTAAAAGGTTGTACAAGTGTGTACAAGGTTGTACAAGTGTGTACAAGGTTGTACAAGTGTGTACAAGGTTGTACAAGTGTGTACAAGTTTGTACAAGTGTGTACAAGGTTGTACAAGTGTGTACAAGGTTGTACAAGTGTGTACAAGGTTGTACAAGTGTGTACAAGGGTGCACAAGTGTGTACAAGGGTGTACAATCGTGTACATGCTTGTACAAGTTTTTACAAGGTTGTACAAGTGTGTACAAGGTTGTACAAGGTTGTACAAACGTGTACAAGGTTGTACAAGTGTGTACAAGGTTGTACAAGTGTGTACAAGGTTGTATAAGTGTGTACAAAGGTGTACAAGTGTGTACAAGGTTGTACAAGTGTGTACAAGGTTGTACAAGTGTGTACATAGTTGTACAAGGTTGTACAATTGTGTACAAGGTTGTACAAGTGTGTACAAGGTTGTACAAGTGTGTACAAGGGTGTACAAGTTTGTACAAGTGTGTACAAGTTTGTGAAAGTGTGTACAAGTTTGTACAAGGTTGTACCAATGTATACAAGAGTGTACAAAAGTGTACAAGGGTGCACAAGTTTGTACAAGCTTGTACAAGTGTGTACAAGCTTGTACAAGTGTGTACAAGGGTGTACAGGTTTGTACAAGGTTGTACAAGTGTTTACAAGGGTGTACAAATGAATGTACAAGTTTGTACAAGTGTGTACAAGTTTGTAAAAGGTTGTACAAGTGTGTACAAGGTTGTACAAGTGTGTACAAGGTTGTATCATAGTGTACAAGGTTGTACAAGTGTGTACAAAGGTGTACAAGTGTGTACAAGGTTGTACAAGTGTGTACAAAGTTGTACAAGTGTGTACATGGTTGTACAAGGTTGTACAATTGTGTACAAGGTTGTACAAGTGTGTACAAGGGTGCACAAGTTTGTACAAGGGTGTACAAGTGTGTACAAGCTTGTACAAGTGTGTACAAGTGTGTACAAGTTTGTACAAGGTTGTACAAGTGTTTACAAGGGTGTACAAGTATGTACAAGAATGTTCAAGTTTGTACAAGTGTGTACAAGTTTGTAAAAGGTTGTACAAGTGTGTACAAGGGTGTACAAGTGTGTACAAGGGTGCACAAGTGTGTACAAGGGTGTACAATCGTGTACAAGCTTGTACAAGTGTGTACAAGGGTGTACAGGTTTGTACAAGGTTGTACAAGTGTGTACAAAGGTGTACAAATGTGTACAAGGATGTAAAAGTTTGTACAAGTGTGTACAAGTTTGTACAAGGTTGTACAAGTAAGTACAAGTTTGTACAAGAATGTACAAGTGTGTACAAGGTTTTACAATTGTGTAAAAGGTTGTACAAGTGTGTACAAGGTTGTACAAGTGTGTACAAGGTTGTACAAGTGTGTACAAGGTTGTACAAGTGTGTACAAGGTTGTACAAGTGTGTACAAGTTTGTTCAAGTGTGTACAAGTTTGTACAAGGTTGAACAAATGTGTACAAGGGTGTACAAAAGTGTACAAGGGTGCACAAGTTTGTACAAGGGTGTACAAGTGTGTACAAGTTTGTACAAGTGTGTACAAGCTTGTACAAGGGTTTACAGGTTTGTACAAGGTTGTACAAGTGTGTACAAGGGTGTACAAGTATGTACAAGAATGTACAAGTTTGTACAAGTGTGTACAAGGGTGTACAAATGTGTACAAGGATGTAAAAGTTTGTACAAGTGTGTACAAGTTTGTAGTAGGTTGTACAAGGTTGTACAAGTGTGTACAAGGTTGTACAAGTGTGTACAAGGTTGTACAAGTGTGTACAAGGTTGTACAAGTGTGTACAAGGTTGTACAAGTGTGTACAAGGTTGTACAAGTGTGTACAAGGGTTCACAAGTGTGTACAAGGGTGTACAATCGTGTACAAGCTTGTACAATCGTGTACAAGCTTGTACAAGTGTGTACAAGGGTTTACAGGTTTGTACAAGGTTGTACAAGTGTGTACAAGGGTGTACAAATGTGTACAAGGATGTAAAAGTTTATACAAGTGTGTACAAGTTTGTACAAGGTTGTTTAAGTGTGTACAATGTTTTACAATTGTGTACAAGGTTGTACAAGTGTGTACAAGGTTGTACAAGTGTGTACAAGGATGTACAAGTGTGTACAAGGTTGTACAAGTTTGTACAAGTTTGTACAAGTGTGTACAAGTTTGTACAAGGTTGTACAAATGTGTACAAGGGTGTACAAAAGTGTACAAGGGTGCACAAGTTTGTACAAGGGTGTACAAGTGTGTACAAGGGTGTACAGGTTTGTACAAGGTTGTACAAGTGTGTACAAGCTTGAACAAGTGTGTACAAGGTTGTACAAGTGTTTACAAGGTTGTACAAGTGTGTACAAGGTTGCACAAGTGTGTACAAGGTTGCACAAGTGTGTACAAGAGTGTACAATCGTGTACAAGCTTGTACAAGTGTGTACAAGGGTGTACAGGTTTGTACAAGGTTGTACAAGTGTGTACAAGGTTTTACAATTGTGTACAAGGTTGTACAAGTGTGTACAAGGTTGTACAAGTGTGTACAAGGTTGTACAAGTGTGTACAAGCTTGTACAAGTGTGTACAAGGTTGTACAAGTGTGTACATGGTTGTTCAAGTGTGTACATGTTTGTACAAGTGTGTTTAAGTTTGTACAAGGTTGTACAAATGTGTACAAGGGTGTACAAAAGTGTACAAGGGTGCACAAGTTTGTACAAGGGTGTACAAGTGTGTACAAGCTTGTACAAGTGTGTACAATGGTGTACAGGTTTGTACTAGGTTGTACAAATGTGTACAAGGATGTACAAGTATGTACAAGAATGTACAATTTTGTACAAGTGTGTACAAGTTTGTAAAAGGTTGTACAAGTGTGTACAAGGGTGAACAAGTGTGTACAAGGTTGTACAAGTGTGTACAAGCTTGTACAAGTGTGTACAAGCTTGTACAAGTGTGTACAAGGGTGTACAAGTGTGTACAAGGTTGTACAAGTTTTTACAAGGTTGTACAAGTGTGTACAAGGTTGTACAAGTGTGTACAAGGTTGTACAAGTGTGTACAAGGTTGTACAAGGTTGTACAATTGTGTACAAGGTTGTACAAGTGTGTACAAGGTTGTACAAGTGTGTACAAGGTTGTACAAGTGTGTACAAGGGTGTACAAGTTTGTACAAGTGTGTACAAGGTTGTACAAGTGTGTACAAGGGTGTACAAGTTTGTACAAGTGTGTACAAGTTTGTACAATTGTGTACAAGTTTGTACAAGGTTGTACAAATGTATACAAGGGTGCACAAGTGTGTACAAGGGTGTACAATCGTGTACAAGCTTGTACAAGTGTGTACAAGGGTGTACAGGTTTGTACAAGGTTGTACAAGTGTGTACAAGGGTGTACAAATGTGTACAAGGATGTAAAAGTTTGTACAAGTGTGTACAAGTTTGTACAAGGTTGTACAAGTAAGTACAAGTTTGTACAAGAATGTACTAGTGTGTACAAGGTTTTACAATTGTGTAAAAGGTTGTACAAGTGTGTACAAGGTTGTACAAGTGTGTACAAGGTTGTACAAGCGTGTACAAGGTTGTACAAGTGTGTACAAGGTTGTACAAGTGTGTACAAGGTTGTACAAGTGTGTACAAGTTTGTTCAAGTGTGTACAAGTTTGTACAAGGTTGTACAAATGTGTACAAGGGTGTACAAAAGTGTACAAGGGTGCACAAGTTTGTAAAAGGGTGTACAAGTGTGTACAAGGGTGTACAAGTATGTACAAGAATGTACAAGTTTGTACAAGTGTGTACAAGGGTGTACAAGTATGTACAAGAATGTACAAGTTTGTACAAGTGTGTACAAGGATGTACAAATGTGTACAAGGATGTAAAAGTTTGTACAAGTGTGTACAAGTTTGTACAAGGTTGTACAAGGTTGTACAAGTGTGTACAAGGTTGTACAAGTGTGTACAAGGTTGTACAAGTGTGTACAAGGTTGTACAAGTGTGTACAAGGTTGTACAAGTGTGTACAAGGGTGCACAAGTGTGTACAAGGGTGTACAATCGTGTACAAGCTTGTACAATCGTGTACATGCTTGTTTCAAGTTTGTACAAGGGTTTACAGGTTTGTACAAGGTTGTACAAGTGTGTACAAGGGTGTACAAGTATGTACAAGAATGTACAAGTTTGTACAAGTGTGTACAAGGGTGTACAAATGTGTACAAGGATGTAAAAGTTTGTACAAGTGTGTACAAGTTTGTACAAGTTTGTACAAGGTTGTACAAGTGTGTACAAGGTTGTACAAGTGTGTACAAGGTTGTACAAGTGTGTACAAGTTTGTACAAGTGTGTACAAGTTTGTACAAGGTTGTACAAATGTGTACAAGGGTGTACAAAAGTGTACAAGGGTGCACAAGTTTGTACAAGGGTGTACAGGTTTGTACAAGGTTGTACAAGTGTGTACAAGGTTTTACAATTGTGTACAAGGTTGTACAAGTGTGTACAAGGTTGTACAAGTGTGTACAAGTTTGTACAAGTGTGTACAAGCTTGTACAAGTGTGTACAAGGTTGTACAAGTTTGTACAAGTGTGTACAAGCTTGTACAAGTGTGTACAAGTGTGTACAAGTTTGTACAAGGTTGTACAAGTGTTTACAAGGGTGTACAAGTATGTACAAGAATGTTCAAGTTTGTACAAGTGTGTACAAGTTTGTAAAAGGTTGTACAAGTGTGTACAAGGGTGTACAAGTGTGTACAAGGGTGCACAAGTGTGTACAAGGGTGTACAATCGTGTACAAGCTTGTACAAGTGTGTACAAGGGTGTACAGGTTTGTACAAGGTTGTACAAGTGTGTACAAGGGTGTACAAGGATGTAATAGTTTGTACAAGTGTGTACAAGTTTGTACAAGGTTGTACAAGTAAGTACAAGTTTGTACAAGAATGTACAAGTGTGTACAAGGTTTTACAATTGTGTAAAAGGTTGTACAAGTGTGTACAAGGTTGTACAAGTGTGTACAAGGTTGTACAAGTGTGTACAAGCTTGTACAAGTGTGTACAAGGTTGTACAAGTGTGTACAAGGTTGTACAAGTGTGTACAAGGTTGTACAAGTGTGTACAAGTTTGTTCAAGTGTGTACAAGTTTGTACATGGTTGTACAAATGTGTACAAGGGTGTACAAAAGTGTACAAGGGTGCACAAGTTTGTACAAGGGTGTACAAGTGTGTACAAGTTTGTACAAGTGTGTACAAGCTTGTACAAGGGTTTACAGGTTTGTACAAGGTTGTACAAGTGTGTACAAGGGTGTACAAGTATGTACAAGAATGTACATTTTTGTACAAGTGTGTACAAGGGTGTACAAGTATGTACAAGAATGTACAAGTTTGTACAAGTGTGTACAAGGGTGTACAAATGTGTACAAGGATGTAAAAGTTTGTACAAGTGTGTACAAGTTTGTAGTAGGTTGTACAAGGTTGTACAAGTGTGTACAAGGTTGTACAAGTGTGTACAAGGTTGTACAAGTGTGTACAAGGGTTCACAAGTGTGTACAAGGGTGTACAATCGTGTACAAGCTTGTACAATCGTGTACAAGCTTGTACAAGTGTGTACAAGGGTTTACAGGTTTGTACAAGGTTGTACAAGTGTGTACAAGGGTGTACAAATGTGTACAAGGATGTAAAAGTTTATACAAGTGTGTACAAGTTTGTACAAGGTTGTTTAAGTGTGTGCAATGTTTTACAATTGTGTACAAGGTTGTACAAGTGTGTACAAGGTTGTACAAGTGTGTACAAGGATGTACAAGTGTGTACAAGGTTGTACAAGTGTGTACAAGTTTGTACAAGTGTGTACAAGTTTGTACAAGGTTGTACAAATGTGTACAAGGGTGTACAAAAGTGTACAAGGGTGCACAAGTTTGTACAAGGGTGTACAAGTGTGTACAAGGGTGTACAGGTTTGTACAAGGTTGTACAAGTGTGTACAAGCTTGAACAAGTGTGTACAAGGTTGTACAAGTGTTTAGAAGGTTGTACAAGTGTGTACAAGGTTGCACAAGTGTGTACAAGGTTGCACAAGTGTGTACAAGAGTGTACAATCGTGTACAAGCTTGTACAAGTGTGTACAAGGGTGTACAGGTTTGTACAAGGTTGTACAAGTGTGTACAAGGTTTTACAATTGTGTACAAGGTTGTACAAGTGTGTACAAGGTTGTACAAGTGTGTACAAGGTTGTACAAGTGTGTACAAGCTTGTACAAGTGTGTACAAGGTTGTACAAGTGTGTACATGGTTGTTCAAGTGTGTACATGTTTGTACAAGTGTGTTTAAGTTTGTACAAGGTTGTACAAATGTGTACAAGGGTGTACAAAAGTGTACAAGGGTGCACAAGTTTGTACAAGGGTGTACAAGTGTGTACAAGCTTGTACAAGTGTGTACAATGGTGTACAGGTTTGTACTAGGTTGTACAAATGTGTACAAGGATGTACAAGTATGTACAAGAATGTACAATTTTGTACAAGTGTGTACAAGTTTGTAAAAGGTTGTACAAGTGTGTACAAGGGTGAACAAGTGTGTACAAGGTTGTACAAGTGTGTACAAGCTTGTACAAGTGTGTACAAGCTTGTACAAGTGTGTACAAGGGTGTACAAGTGTGTACAAAGTTGTACAAGTTTTTACAAGGTTGTACAAGTGTGTACAAGGTTATACAAGTGTGTACAAGGTTGTACAAGTGTGTACAAGGTTATACAAGTGTGTACAAGGTTGTACAAGTGTGTACAAGGTTGTACAAGGTTGTACAATTGTGTACAAGGTTGTACAAGTGTGTACAAGGTTGTACAAGTGTGTACAAGGTTGTACAAGTGTGTACAAGGGTGTACAAGTTTGTACAAGTGTGTACAAGGTTGTACAAATGTGTACAAGGTTGTACAAGTGTGTACAAGGGTGTACAAGTTTGTACAAGTGTGTACAAGGTTGTACAAATGTATACAAGGGTGCACAAGTGTGTACAAGGGTGTACAATCGTGTACAAGCTTGTACAAGTGTGTACAAGGGTGTACAGGTTTGTACAAGGTTGTACAAGTGTGTACAAGGGTGTACAAATGTGTACAAGGATGTAAAAGTTTGTACAACTGTGTACAAGTTTGTACAAGGTTGTACAAGTAAGTACAAGTTTGTACAAGAATGTACAAGTGTGTACAAGGTTTTACAATTGTGTAAAAGGTTGTACAAGTGTGTACAAGGTTGGACAAGCGTGTACAAGGTTGTACAAGTGTGTACAAGGTTGTACAAGTGTGTACAAGGTTGTACAAGTGTGTACAAGTTTGTTCAAGTGTGTACAAGT
Organism: Macrosteles quadrilineatus; assembly: GCF_028750875.1. Taxonomy (NCBI): domain Eukaryota; kingdom Metazoa; phylum Arthropoda; class Insecta; order Hemiptera; family Cicadellidae; genus Macrosteles; species Macrosteles quadrilineatus. The sequence continues at coordinate 27,658 of NW_026542720.1, forward strand.
TTGTACAAGGTTGTACAAATGTGTACAAGGGTGTACAAAAGTGTACAAGGGTGCACAAGTTTGTACAAGGGTGTACAAGTGTGTACAAGCTTGTACAAGTGTGTACAAGCTTGTACAAGGGTTTACAGGTTTGTACAAGGTTGTACAAGTGTGTACAAGGGTGTACAAGTATGTACAAGAATGTACAAGTTTGTACAAGTGTGTACAAGGGTGTACAAGTATGTACAAGAATGTACAAGTTTGTACAAGTGTGTACAAGGATGTACAAATGTGTACAAGGATGTAAAAGTTTGTACAAGTGTGTACAAGTTTGTACAAGGTTGTACAAGGTTGTACAAGTGTGTACAAGGTTGTACAAGTGTGTACAAGGTTGTACAAGTGTGTACAAGGTTGTACAAGTGTGTACAAGGTTGTACAAGTGTGTACAAGGGTGCACAAGTGTGTACAAGGGTGTACAATCGTGTACAAGCTTGTACAATCGTGTACATGCTTGTTTCAAGTTTGTACAAGGGTTTACAGGTTTGTACAAGGTTGTACAAGTGTGTACAAGGGTGTACAAGTATGTACAAGAATGTACAAGTTTGTACAAGTGTGTACAAGGGTGTACAAATGTGTACAAGGATGTAAAAGTTTGTACAAGTGTGTACAAGTTTGTACAAGGTTGTACAAGGTTGTACAAGTGTGTACAAGGTTGTACAAGTGTGTACAAGGTTGTACAAGTGTGTACAAGTTTGTACAAGTGTGTACAAGTTTGTACAAGGTTGTACAAATGTGTACAAGGGTGTACAAAAGTGTACAAGGGTGCACAAGTTTGTACAAGGTTGTACAAGTGTGTACAAGGGTGTACAGGTTTGTACAAGGTTGTACAAGTGTTTACAAGGTTGTACAAGTGTGTACAAGGTTGCACAAGTGTGTACAAGAGTGTACAATCGTGTACAAGCTTGTACAAGTGTGTACAAGGGTTTACAGGTTTGTACAAGGTTGTACAAGTGTGTACAAGGTTTTACAATTGTGTACAAGGTTGTACAAGTGTGTACAAGGTTGTACAAGTGTGTACAAGTTTGTACAAGTGTGTACAAGCTTGTACAAGTGTGTACAAGGTTGTACAAGTGTGTACATGGTTGTTCAAGTGTGTACATGTTTGTACAAGTGTGTACAAGGTTGTACAAGTGTGTACAAGGTTGTACAAGTGTGTACAAGGTTGTACAAGTGTGTACAAGGGTGCACAAGTGTGTACAAGGGTGTACAATCGTGTACAAGCTTGTACAATCGTGTACATGCTTGTTTCAAGTTTGTACAAGGGTTTACAGGTTTGTACAAGGTTGTACAAGTGTGTACAAGGGTGTACAAGTATGTACAAGAATGTACAAGTTTGTACAAGTGTGTACAAGGGTGTACAAATGTGTACAAGGATGTAAAAGTTTGTACAAGTGTGTACAAGTTTGTACAAGGTTGTACAAGGTTGTACAAGTGTGTACAAGGTTGTACAAGTGTGTACAAGGTTGTACAAGTGTGTACAAGTTTGTACAAGTGTGTACAAGTTTGTACAAGGTTGTACAAATGTGTACAAGGGTGTACAAAAGTGTACAAGGGTGCACAAGTTTGTACAAGGTTGTACAAGTGTGTACAAGGGTGTACAGGTTTGTACAAGGTTGTACAAGTGTTTACAAGGTTGTACAAGTGTGTACAAGGTTGCACAAGTGTGTACAAGAGTGTACAATCGTGTACAAGCTTGTACAAGTGTGTACAAGGGTTTACAGGTTTGTACAAGGTTGTACAAGTGTGTACAAGGTTTTACAATTGTGTACAAGGTTGTACAAGTGTGTACAAGGTTGTACAAGTGTGTACAAGTTTGTACAAGTGTGTACAAGCTTGTACAAGTGTGTACAAGGTTGTACAAGTGTGTACATGGTTGTTCAAGTGTGTACATGTTTGTACAAGTGTGTTTAAGTTTGTACAAGGTTGTACAAATGTGTACAAGGGTGTACAAAAGTGTACAAGTGTGTACAAGCTTGTACAAGTGTGTACAAGGGTGTACAAGTGTGTACAAGGGTGTACAGGTTTGTACAAAGTTGTACAAATGTGTACAAGGATGTACAAGTATGTACAAGAATGTACAATTTTGTACAAGTGTGTACAAGTTTGTAAAAGGTTGTACAAGTGTGTACAAGGGTGAACAAGTGTGTACAAGTGTGTACAAGGTTGTACAAGTTTTTACAAGGTTGTACAAGTGTGTACAAGGTTGTACAAGTGTGTACAAGGTTGTACAAGTGTATACAAGGTTGTACAAGTGTGTACAAGGTTGTATAAGTGTGTACAAGGTTGAAAAAGTGTGTACAAGGTTGTACAAGTGTGTACAAGGTTGTACAAGTGTGTACAAGGTTGTACAAGTGTGTACAAGGTTGTACAAGTGTGTACAAAGGTGTACAAGTGTGTACAAGGTTGTACAAGTGTGTACAAGGTTGTACAAGTGTGTACAAGGTTGTACAAGTGTGTACAAGGTTGTACAAGTGTGTACAAGGTTGTACAAGGTTGTACAATTGTGTACAAGGTTGTACATGTGTGTACAAGGTTGTACAAGTGTGTACAAGGTTGTACAAGAGTGTACAAGGGTGTACAAGTTTGTACAAGTGTGTACAAGTTTGTACAATTGTGTACAAGTTTGTACAAGGTTGTACAAATGTATACAAGGGTGTACAATCGTGTACAAGCTTGTACAATCGTGTACAAGCTTGTACAAGTGTGTACAAGGGTTTACAGGTTTGTACAAGGTTGTACAAGTGTGTACAAGGGTGTACAAATGTGTACAAGGATGTAAAAGTTTATACAAGTGTGTACAAGTTTGTACAAGGTTGTTTAAGTGTGTACAATGTTTTACAATTGTGTACAAGGTTGTACAAGTGTGTACAAGGTTGTACAAGTGTGTACAAGGATGTACAAGTGTGTACAAGGTTGTACAAGTGTGTACAAGTTTGTACAAGTGTGTACAAGTTTGTACAAGGTTGTACAAATGTGTACAAGGGTGTACAAAAGTGAAGAAGGGTGCACAAGTTTGTACAAGTGTGTACAAGTGTGTACAAGGGTGTACAGGTTTGTACAAGGTTGTACAAGTGTGTACAAGCTTGAACAAGTGTGTACAAGGTTGTACAAGTGTTTACAAGGTTGTACAAGTGTGTACAAGGTTGCACAAGTGTGTACAAGGTTGCACAAGTGTGTACAAGAGTGTACAATCGTGTACAAGCTTGTACAAGTGTGTACAAGGGTGTACAGGTTTGTACAAGGTTGTACAAGTGTGTACAAGGTTTTACAATTGTGTACAAGGTTGTACAAGTGTGTACAAGGTTGTACAAGTGTGTACAAGGTTGTACAAGTGTGTACAAGCTTGTACAAGTGTGTACAAGGTTGTACAAGTGTGTACATGGTTGTTCAAGTGTGTACATGTTTGTACAAGTGTGTTTAAGTTTGTACAAGGTTGTACAAATGTGTACAAGGGTGTACAAAAGTGTACAAGGGTGCACAAGTTTGTACAAGGGTGTACAAGTGTGTACAAGCTTGTACAAGTGTGTACAATGGTGTACAGGTTTGTACTAGGTTGTACAAATGTGTACAAGGATGTACAAGTATGTACAAGAATGTACAATTTTGTACAAGTGTGTACAAGTTTGTAAAAGGTTGTACAAGTGTGTACAAGGGTGAACAAGTGTGTACAAGGTTGTACAAGTGTGTACAAGCTTGTACAAGTGTGTACAAGCTTGTACAAGTGTGTACAAGGGTGTACAAGTGTGTACAAAGTTGTACAAGTTTTTACAAGGTTGTACAAGTGTGTACAAGGTTGTACAAGTGTGTACAAGGTTGTACAAGTGTGTACAAGGTTATACAAGTGTGTACAAGGTTGTACAAGTGTGTACAAGGTTGTACAAGGTTGTACAATTGTGTACAAGGTTGTACAAGTGTGTACAAGGTTGTACAAGTGTGTACAAGGTTGTACAAGTGTGTACAAGGGTGTACAAGGGTGTACAAGTTTGTACAAGTGTGTACAAGGTTGTACAAGTGTGTACAAGGTTGTACAAGTGTGTACAAGGGTGTACAAGTTTGTACAAGTGTGTACAAGGTTGTACAAATGTATACAAGGGTGCACAAGTGTGTACAAGGGTGTACAATCGTGTACAAGCTTGTACAAGTGTGTACAAGGGTGTACAGGTTTGTACAAGGTTGTACAAGTGTGTACAAGGGTGTACAAATGTGTACAAGGATGTAAAAGTTTGTACAAGTGTGTACATGTTTGTACAAGGTTGTACAAGTATGTACAAGTTTGTACAAGAATGTACAAGTGTGTACAAGGTTTTACAATTGTGTAAAAGGTTGTACAAGTGTGTACAAGGTTGTACAAGCGTGTACAAGGTTGTACAAGTGTGTACAAGGTTGTACAAGTGTGTACAAGGTTGTACAAGTGTGTACAAGTTTGTTCAAGTGTGTACAAGTTTGTACAAGGTTGTACAAATGTGTACAAGGGTGTACAAAAGTGTACAAGGGTGCACAAGTTTGTACAAGGGTGTACAAGTGTGTACAAGCTTGTACAAGTGTGTACAAGCTTGTACAAGGGTTTACAGGTTTGTACAAGGTTGTACAAGTGTGTACAAGGGTGTACAAGTATGTACAAGAATGTACAAGTTTGTACAAGTGTGTACAAGGGTGTACAAGTATGTACAAGAATGTACAAGTTTGTCCAAGTGTGTACAAGGATGTACAAATGTGTACAAGGATGTAAAAGTTTGTACAAGTGTGTACAAGTTTGTACAAGGTTGTACAAGGTTGTACAAGTGTGTACAAGGTTGTACAAGTGTGTACAAGGTTGTACAAGTGTGTACAAGGTTGTACAAGTGTGTACAAGGTTGTACAAGTGTGTACAAGGGTGCACAAGTGTGTACAAGGGTGTACAATCGTGTACAAGCTTGTACAATCGTGTACATGCTTGTTTCAAGTTTGTACAAGGGTTTACAGGTTTGTACAAGGTTGTACAAGTGTGTACAAGGGTGTACAAGTATGTACAAGAATGTACAAGTTTGTACAAGTGTGTACAAGGGTGTACAAATGTGTACAAGGATGTAAAAGTTTGTACAAGTGTGTACAAGTTTGTACAAGGTTGTACAAGGTTGTACAAGTGTGTACAAGGTTGTACAAGTGTGTACAAGGTTGTACAAGTGTGTACAAGTTTGTACAAGTGTGTACAAGTTTGTACAAGGTTGTACAAATGTGTACAAGGGTGTACAAAAGTGTACAAGGGTGCACAAGTTTGTACAAGGTTGTACAAGTGTGTACAAGGGTGTACAGGTTTGTACAAGGTTGTACAAGTGTTTACAAGGTTGTACAAGTGTGTACAAGGTTGCACAAGTGTGTACAAGAGTGTACAATCGTGTACAAGCTTGTACAAGTGTGTACAAGGGTTTACAGGTTTGTACAAGGTTGTACAAGTGTGTACAAGGTTTTACAATTGTGTACAAGGTTGTACAAGTGTGTACAAGGTTGTACAAGTGTGTACAAGTTTGTACAAGTGTGTACAAGCTTGTACAAGTGTGTACAAGGTTGTACAAGTGTGTACATGGTTGTTCAAGTGTGTACATGTTTGTACAAGTGTGTTTAAGTTTGTACAAGGTTGTACAAATGTGTACAAGGGTGTACAAAAGTGTACAAGTGTGTACAAGCTTGTACAAGTGTGTACAAGGGTGTACAAGTGTGTACAAGGGTGTACAGGTTTGTACAAGGTTGTACAAATGTGTACAAGGATGTACAAGTATGTACAAGAATGTACAATTTTGTACAAGTGTGTACAAGTTTGTAAAAGGTTGTACAAGTGTGTACAAGGGTGAACAAGTGTGTACAAGTGTGTACAAGGTTGTACAAGTTTTTACAAGGTTGTACAAGTGTGTACAAGGTTGTACAAGTGTGTACAAGGTTGTACAAGTGTATACAAGGTTGTACAAGTGTGTACAAGGTTGTATAAGTGTGTACAAGGTTGAAAAAGTGTGTACAAGGTTGTACAAGTGTGTACAAGGTTGTACAAGTGTGTACAAGGTTGTACAAGTGTGTACAAGGTTGTACAAGTGTGTACAAAGGTGTACAAGTGTGTACAAGGTTGTACAAGTGTGTACAAGGTTGTACAAGTGTGTACAAGGTTGTACAAGTGTGTACAAGGTTGTACAAGTGTGTACAAGGTTGTACAAGTGTGTACAAGGTTGTACAAGTGTGTACAAGGTTGTACAAGGTTGTACAATTGTGTACAAGGTTGTACATGTGTGTACAAGGTTGTACAAGTGTGTACAAGGTTGTACAAGAGTGTACAAGGGTGTACAAGTTTGTACAAGTGTGTACAAGTTTGTACAATTGTGTACAAGTTTGTACAAGGTTGTACAAATGTATACAAGGGTGTACAAAAGTGTACAAGGGTGCACAAGTTTGTACAAGGGTGTACAAGTGTGTACAAGCTTGTACAAGTGTGTACAAGCTTGTACAAGTGTGTACAAGGGTGTACAGGTTTGTACAAGGTTGTACAAGTGTTTACAAGGGTGTACAAGTATGTACAAGAATGTACAAGTTTGTACAAGTGTGTACAAGTTTTTAAAAGGTTGTACAAGTGTGTACAAGGGTGAACAAGTGTGTACAAGGTTGTACAAGTGTGTACAAGCTTGTACAAGTGTGTACAAGCTTGTACAAGTGTGTACAAGGGTGTACAAGTGTGTACAAGGTTGTACAAGTGTGTACAAGGGTGCACAAGTGTGTACAAGGGTGTACAATCGTGTACAAGCTTGTACAATCGTGTACATGCTTGTTTCAAGTTTGTACAAGGGTTTACAGGTTTGTACAAGGTTGTACAAGTGTGTACAAGGGTGTACAAGTATGTACAAGAATGTACAAGTTTGTACAAGTGTGTACAAGGGTGTACAAATGTGTACAAGGATGTAAAAGTTTGTACAAGTGTGTACAAGTTTGTACAAGGTTGTACAAGGTTGTACAAGTGTGTACAAGGTTGTACAAGTGTGTACAAGGTTGTACAAGTGTGTACAAGTTTGTACAAGTGTGTACAAGTTTGTACAAGGTTGTACAAATGTGTACAAGGGTGTACAAAAGTGTACAAGGGTGCACAAGTTTGTACAAGGTTGTACAAGTGTGTACAAGGGTGTACAGGTTTGTACAAGGTTGTACAAGTGTTTACAAGGTTGTACAAGTGTGTACAAGGTTGCACAAGTGTGTACAAGAGTGTACAATCGTGTACAAGCTTGTACAAGTGTGTACAAGGGTTTACAGGTTTGTACAAGGTTGTACAAGTGTGTACAAGGTTTTACAATTGTGTACAAGGTTGTACAAGTGTGTACAAGGTTGTACAAGTGTGTACAAGTTTGTACAAGTGTGTACAAGCTTGTACAAGTGTGTACAAGGTTGTACAAGTGTGTACATGGTTGTTCAAGTGTGTACATGTTTGTACAAGTGTGTACAAGGTTGTACAAGTGTGTACAAGGTTGTACAAGTGTGTACAAGGTTGTACAAGTGTGTACAAGGGTGCACAAGTGTGTACAAGGGTGTACAATCGTGTACAAGCTTGTACAATCGTGTACATGCTTGTTTCAAGTTTGTACAAGGGTTTACAGGTTTGTACAAGGTTGTACAAGTGTGTACAAGGGTGTACAAGTATGTACAAGAATGTACAAGTTTGTACAAGTGTGTACAAGGGTGTACAAATGTGTACAAGGATGTAAAAGTTTGTACAAGTGTGTACAAGTTTGTACAAGGTTGTACAAGGTTGTACAAGTGTGTACAAGGTTGTACAAGTGTGTACAAGGTTGTACAAGTGTGTACAAGTTTGTACAAGTGTGTACAAGTTTGTACAAGGTTGTACAAATGTGTACAAGGGTGTACAAAAGTGTACAAGGGTGCACAAGTTTGTACAAGGTTGTACAAGTGTGTACAAGGGTGTACAGGTTTGTACAAGGTTGTACAAGTGTTTACAAGGTTGTACAAGTGTGTACAAGGTTGCACAAGTGTGTACAAGAGTGTACAATCGTGTACAAGCTTGTACAAGTGTGTACAAGGGTTTACAGGTTTGTACAAGGTTGTACAAGTGTGTACAAGGTTTTACAATTGTGTACAAGGTTGTACAAGTGTGTACAAGGTTGTACAAGTGTGTACAAGTTTGTACAAGTGTGTACAAGCTTGTACAAGTGTGTACAAGGTTGTACAAGTGTGTACATGGTTGTTCAAGTGTGTACATGTTTGTACAAGTGTGTTTAAGTTTGTACAAGGTTGTACAAATGTGTACAAGGGTGTACAAAAGTGTACAAGTGTGTACAAGCTTGTACAAGTGTGTACAAGGGTGTACAAGTGTGTACAAGGGTGTACAGGTTTGTACAAAGATGTACAAATGTGTACAAGGATGTACAAGTATGTACAAGAATGTACAATTTTGTACAAGTGTGTACAAGTTTGTAAAAGGTTGTACAAGTGTGTACAAGGGTGAACAAGTGTGTACAAGTGTGTACAAGGTTGTACAAGTTTTTAAAAGGTTGTACAAGTGTGTACAAGGTTGTACAAGTGTGTACAAGGTTGTACAAGTGTATACAAGGTTGTACAAGTGTGTACAAGGTTGTATAAGTGTGTACAAGGTTGAAAAAGTGTGTACAAGGTTGTACAAGTGTGTACAAGGTTGTACAAGTGTGTACAAGGTTGTACAAGTGTGTACAAGGTTGTACAAGTGTGTACAAAGGTGTACAAGTGTGTACAAGGTTGTACAAGTGTGTACAAGGTTGTACAAGTGTGTACAAGGTTGTACAAGTGTGTACAAGGTTGTACAAGTGTGTACAAGGTTGTACAAGGTTGTACAATTGTGTACAAGGTTGTACATGTGTGTACAAGGTTGTACAAGTGTGTACAAGGTTGTACAAGAGTGTACAAGGGTGTACAAGTTTGTACAAGTGTGTACAAGTTTGTACAATTGTGTACAAGTTTGTACAAGGTTGTACAAATGTATACAAGGGTGTACAATCGTGTACAAGCTTGTACAATCGTGTACAAGCTTGTACAAGTGTGTACAAGGGTTTACAGGTTTGTACAAGGTTGTACAAGTGTGTACAAGGGTGTACAAATGTGTACAAGGATGTAAAAGTTTATACAAGTGTGTACAAGTTTGTACAAGGTTGTTTAAGTGTGTACAATGTTTTACAATTGTGTACAAGGTTGTACAAGTGTGTACAAGGTTGTACAAGTGTGTACAAGGATGTACAAGTGTGTACAAGGTTGTACAAGTGTGTACAAGTTTGTACAAGTGTGTACAAGTTTGTACAAGGTTGTACAAATGTGTACAAGGGTGTACAAAAGTGAAGAAGGGTGCACAAGTTTGTACAAGTGTGTACAAGTGTGTACAAGGGTGTACAGGTTTGTACAAGGTTGTACAAGTGTGTACAAGCTTGAACAAGTGTGTACAAGGTTGTACAAGTGTTTACAAGGTTGTACAAGTGTGTACAAGGTTGCACAAGTGTGTACAAGGTTGCACAAGTGTGTACAAGAGTGTACAATCGTGTACAAGCTTGTACAAGTGTGTACAAGGGTGTACAGGTTTGTACAAGGTTGTACAAGTGTGTACAAGGTTTTACAATTGTGTACAAGGTTGTACAAGTGTGTACAAGGTTGTACAAGTGTGTACAAGGTTGTACAAGTGTGTACAAGCTTGTACAAGTGTGTACAAGGTTGTACAAGTGTGTACATGGTTGTTCAAGTGTGTACATGTTTGTACAAGTGTGTTTAAGTTTGTACAAGGTTGTACAAATGTGTACAAGGGTGTACAAAAGTGTACAAGGGTGCACAAGTTTGTACAAGGGTGTACAAGTGTGTACAAGCTTGTACAAGTGTGTACAATGGTGTACAGGTTTGTACTAGGTTGTACAAATGTGTACAAGGATGTACAAGTATGTACAAGAATGTACAATTTTGTACAAGTGTGTACAAGTTTGTAAAAGGTTGTACAAGTGTGTACAAGGGTGAACAAGTGTGTACAAGGTTGTACAAGTGTGTACAAGCTTGTACAAGTGTGTACAAGCTTGTACAAGTGTGTACAAGGGTGTACAAGTGTGTACAAAGTTGTACAAGTTTTTACAAGGTTGTACAAGTGTGTACAAGGTTGTACAAGTGTGTACAAGGTTGTACAAGTGTGTACAAGGTTATACAAGTGTGTACAAGGTTGTACAAGTGTGTACAAGGTTGTACAAGGTTGTACAATTGTGTACAAGGTTGTACAAGTGTGTACAAGGTTGTACAAGTGTGTACAAGGTTGTACAAGTGTGTACAAGGGTGTACAAGTTTGTACAAGTGTGTACAAGGTTGTACAAGTGTGTACAAGGTTGTACAAGTGTGTACAAGGGTGTACAAGTTTGTACAAGTGTGTACAAGGTTGTACAAATGTATACAAGGGTGCACAAGTGTGTACAAGGGTGTACAATCGTGTACAAGCTTGTACAAGTGTGTACAAGGGTGTACAGGTTTGTACAAGGTTGTACAAGTGTGTACAAGGGTGTACAAATGTGTACAAGGATGTAAAAGTTTGTACAAGTGTGTACATGTTTGTACAAGGTTGTACAAGTATGTACAAGTTTGTACAAGAATGTACAAGTGTGTACAAGGTTTTACAATTGTGTAAAAGGTTGTACAAGTGTGTACAAGGTTGTACAAGCGTGTACAAGGTTGTACAAGTGTGTACAAGGTTGTACAAGTGTGTACAAGGTTGTACAAGTGTGTACAAGTTTGTTCAAGTGTGTACAAGTTTGTACAAGGTTGTACAAATGTGTACAAGGGTGTACAAAAGTGTACAAGGGTGCACAAGTTTGTACAAGGGTGTACAAGTGTGTACAAGCTTGTACAAGTGTGTACAAGCTTGTACAAGGGTTTACAGGTTTGTACAAGGTTGTACAAGTGTGTACAAGGGTGTACAAGTATGTACAAGAATGTACAAGTTTGTACAAGTGTGTACAAGGGTGTACAAGTATGTACAAGAATGTACAAGTTTGTCCAAGTGTGTACAAGGATGTACAAATGTGTACAAGGATGTAAAAGTTTGTACAAGTGTGTACAAGTTTGTACAAGGTTGTACAAGGTTGTACAAGTGTGTACAAGGTTGTACAAGTGTGTACAAGGTTGTACAAGTGTGTACAAGGTTGTACAAGTGTGTACAAGGTTGTACAAGTGTGTACAAGGGTGCACAAGTGTGTACAAGGGTGTACAATCGTGTACAAGCTTGTACAATCGTGTACATGCTTGTTTCAAGTTTGTACAAGGGTTTACAGGTTTGTACAAGGTTGTACAAGTGTGTACAAGGGTGTACAAGTATGTACAAGAATGTACAAGTTTGTACAAGTGTGTACAAGGGTGTACAAATGTGTACAAGGATGTAAAAGTTTGTACAAGTGTGTACAAGTTTGTACAAGGTTGTACAAGGTTGTACAAGTGTGTACAAGGTTGTACAAGTGTGTACAAGGTTGTACAAGTGTGTACAAGTTTGTACAAGTGTGTACAAGTTTGTACAAGGTTGTACAAATGTGTACAAGGGTGTACAAAAGTGTACAAGGGTGCACAAGTTTGTACAAGGTTGTACAAGTGTGTACAAGGGTGTACAGGTTTGTACAAGGTTGTACAAGTGTTTACAAGGTTGTACAAGTGTGTACAAGGTTGCACAAGTGTGTACAAGAGTGTACAATCGTGTACAAGCTTGTACAAGTGTGTACAAGGGTTTACAGGTTTGTACAAGGTTGTACAAGTGTGTACAAGGTTTTACAATTGTGTACAAGGTTGTACAAGTGTGTACAAGGTTGTACAAGTGTGTACAAGTTTGTACAAGTGTGTACAAGCTTGTACAAGTGTGTACAAGGTTGTACAAGTGTGTACATGGTTGTTCAAGTGTGTACATGTTTGTACAAGTGTGTTTAAGTTTGTACAAGGTTGTACAAATGTGTACAAGGGTGTACAAAAGTGTACAAGTGTGTACAAGCTTGTACAAGTGTGTACAAGGGTGTACAAGTGTGTACAAGGGTGTACAGGTTTGTACAAGGTTGTACAAATGTGTACAAGGATGTACAAGTATGTACAAGAATGTACAATTTTGTACAAGTGTGTACAAGTTTGTAAAAGGTTGTACAAGTGTGTACAAGGGTGAACAAGTGTGTACAAGTGTGTACAAGGTTGTACAAGTTTTTACAAGGTTGTACAAGTGTGTACAAGGTTGTACAAGTGTGTACAAGGTTGTACAAGTGTATACAAGGTTGTACAAGTGTGTACAAGGTTGTATAAGTGTGTACAAGGTTGAAAAAGTGTGTACAAGGTTGTACAAGTGTGTACAAGGTTGTACAAGTGTGTACAAGGTTGTACAAGTGTGTACAAGGTTGTACAAGTGTGTACAAAGGTGTACAAGTGTGTACAAGGTTGTACAAGTGTGTACAAGGTTGTACAAGTGTGTACAAGGTTGTACAAGTGTGTACAAGGTTGTACAAGTGTGTACAAGGTTGTACAAGGTTGTACAATTGTGTACAAGGTTGTACATGTGTGTACAAGGTTGTACAAGTGTGTACAAGGTTGTACAAGAGTGTACAAGGGTGTACAAGTTTGTACAAGTGTGTACAAGTTTGTACAATTGTGTACAAGTTTGTACAAGGTTGTACAAATGTATACAAGGGTGTACAAAAGTGTACAAGGGTGCACAAGTTTGTACAAGGGTGTACAAGTGTGTACAAGCTTGTACAAGTGTGTACAAGCTTGTACAAGTGTGTACAAGGGTGTACAGGTTTGTACAAGGTTGTACAAGTGTTTACAAGGGTGTACAAGTATGTACAAGAATGTACAAGTTTGTACAAGTGTGTACAAGTTTGTAAAAGGTTGTACAAGTGTGTACAAGGGTGTACAAGTGTGTACAAGGGTGCACAAGTGTGTACAAGCTTGTACAAGTGTGTACAAGGGTGTTCAGGTTTGTACAAGGTTGTACAAGTGTGTACAAGGATGTACAAGTATGTACAAGAATGTACAATTTTGTACAAGTGTGTACAAGTTTGTAAAAGGTTGTACAAGTGTGTACAAGGGTGTACAAGTGTGTACAAGGTTGTACAAGTGTGTACAAGCTTGTACAAGTGTGTACAAGGGTGTACAAGTGTGTACAAGCTTGTACAAGTGTGTACAAGGGTGTACAAGTGTGTACAAGGGTGTACAAGTGTGTACAAGGTTGTACAAGTTTTTACAAGGTTGTACAAGTGTGTACAAGGTTGTACAAGTGTGTACAAGGTTGTACAAGTGTGTACAAGGTTGTACAAGTGTGTACAAGGTTGTACAAGTGTGTACAAGGGTGTACAAGTGTGTACAAGGGTGTACAAGTGTGTACAAGGTTGTACAAGTTTTTACAAGGTTGTACAAGTGTGTACAAGGTTGTACAAGTGTGTACAAGGTTGTACAAGTGTGTACAAGGTTGTACAAGTGAGTACAAGGGTGTACAAGTTTGTACAAGTGTGTACAAGTTTGTACAAGTGTGTACAAGTTTGTACAAGGTTGTACAAATGTATACAAGGGTGTACAAAAGTGTACAAGGGTGCACAAGTTTGTACAAGGGTGTACAAGTGTGTACAAGCTTGTACAAGTGTGTACAAGCTTGTACAAGTGTGTACAAGGGTGTACAGGTTTGTACAAGGTTGTACAAGTGTTTACAAGGGTGTACAAGTATGTACAAGAATGTACAAGTTTGTACAAGTGTGTACAAGTGTGTACAAGGTTGTACAAGTGTGTACAAGGTTGTACAAGTGTGTACAAGGTTGTACAAGTGTGTACAAGGTTGTACAAGTGTGTACAAAGGTGTACAAGTGTGTACAAGGTTGTACAAGTGTGTACAAGGTTGAACAAGTGTGTAGAAGGTTGTACAAGGTTGTACAATTGTGTACAAGGTTGTACAAGTGTGTACAAGGTTGTACAAGTGTGTACAAGGATGTACAAGTTTGTACAAGTGTGTACAAGTTTGTACAAGTGTGTACAAGTTTGTACAAGGTTGTACAAATGTATACAAGGGTGTACAAAAGTGTACAAGGGTGCACAAGTTTGTACAAGGGTGTACAAGTGTGTACAAGCTTGTACAAGTTTGTACAAGGGTGTACAGGTTTGTACAAGGTTGTACAAGTGTTTACAAGGGTGTACAAGTATGTACAAGAATGTAAAAGTTTGTACAAGTGTGTACAAGTTTGTAAAAGGTTGTACAAGTGTGGACAAGGGTGCACAAGTGTGTACAAGGGTGTACAATCGTGTACAATCTTGTACAAGTGTGTACAAGGGTGTACAGGTTTGTACAAGGTTGTACAAGTGTGTACAAGGTTGTACAAGTGTGTACAAGGGTGTACAAGTTTGTACAAGTGTGTACAAGTTTGTACAATTGTGTACAAGTTTGTACAAGGTTGTACAAATGTATACAAGGGTGTACAAAAGTAAACAAGGGTGCACAAGTTTGTACAAGGGTGTACAAGTGAGTACAAGCTTGTACAAGTGTGTACAAGCTTGTACAAGTGTGTACAAGGGTGTACAGGTTTGTACAAGTTTGTACAAGTGTTTACAAGGGTGTACAAGTATGTACAAGAATGTACAAGTTTGTACAAGTGTGTACAAGTTTGTAAAAGGTTGTACAAGTGTGTACAAGGGTGTACAAGTGTGTACAAGGGTGCACAAGTGTGTACAAGGGTGTACAATCGTGTACAAGCTTGTACAAGTGTGTTCAAAGGTGTACAGGTTTGTACAAGGTTGTACAAGTGTGTACAAGGGTGTACAAATGTGTACAAGGATGTAAAAGTTTGTACAAGTGTGTACAAGTTTGTACAAGGTTGTACAAGTAAGTACAAGTTTGTACAAGGGTGCACAAGTGTGTACAAGGTTGTACAAGTGTGTACAAGCTTGTACAAGTGTGTACAATGTTGTACAAGTGTGTACAAGGTTGTACAAGTGTGTACAAGGTTGTACAAGTGTGTACAAGGTTGTACAAGTGTGTACAAGGTTGTACAAGTGTGTACAAGGTTGTACAAGTGTGTACATGGTTGTACAAGTGTGTACAAGGTTGTACAAGTGTGTACAAGGTTGTTCAAGTGTGTACAAGGGTGCACAAGTGTGTACAAGGGTGTACAATCGTGTACAAGATTGTACAAGTTTTTACAAGGTTGTACAAGTGTGTACAAGGTTGTACAAGTGTGTACAAGGTTGTATAAGTGTGTACAAAGGTGTACAAGTGTGTACAAGGTTGTACAAGTGTGTACAAGGTTGTACAAGTGTGTACATGGTTGTACAAGGTTGTACAATTGTGTACAAGGTTGTACAAGTGTGTACAAGGTTGTACAATGTGTACAAGGGTGTACAAGTTTGTACAAGTGTGTACAAGTTTGTACAAGTGTGTACAAGTTTTTACAAGGTTGTACAAATGTATACAAGGGTGTACAAAAGTGTACAAGGGTGTACAGGTTTGTACAAGGTTGTACAAGTGTTTACAAGGGTGTACAAAAGAATGTACAAGTTTGTACAAGTGTGTACAAGTTTGTAAAAGGTTGTAAAAGTGTGTACAAGGTTGTACAAATGTGTACAAGGTTGTACTATAGTGTACAAGGTTGTACAAGTGTGTACAAAGGTGTACAAGTGTGTACAAGGTTGTACAAGTGTGTACAAAGTTGTACAAGTGTGTACATGGTTGTACAAGGTTTTACAATTGTGTACAAGGTTGTACAAGTGTGTACAAGTTTGTACAAGGTTGTACAAATGTACACAAGGGTGTACAAAAGTGTACAAGGGTGCACAAGTTTGTACAAGGTTGTACAAGTGTGTACAAGTTTGTACAAGGTTGTACAAGTGTGTACAAGTTTGTACAAGGTTGTACAAACGTGTACAATTGTGTACAAGGTTGTACAAGTGTGTACAAGGTTGTACAAGTGTGTACAAGGTTGTACAAGTGTGTACAAGGTTGTACAAGTGTGTACAAGGTTGTACAAGTGTGTACAAGGGTGCACAAGTGTGTACAAGGGTGTACAATCGTGTACAAGCTACACGACTTGTACACACTTTGTACAACCTTGTAAAAACTTGTACAAGCTTGTACACGATTGTACACCCTTGTACACACTTGTGCACCCTTGTACACACTTGTACAACCTTGTACACACTTGTACAACCTTGTACACACTTGTACAACCTTGTACACACTTGTACAACCATGTACACACTTGTACAACCTTGTACACACTTGTACAACCTTGTACACACTTGTACAACCTTGTACACACTTGTACAACCTTGTACACACTTGTACAACCTTGTACACACT
Source organism: Macrosteles quadrilineatus (assembly GCF_028750875.1). Classification (NCBI taxonomy): domain Eukaryota; kingdom Metazoa; phylum Arthropoda; class Insecta; order Hemiptera; family Cicadellidae; genus Macrosteles; species Macrosteles quadrilineatus. The sequence continues at coordinate 44,015 of NW_026542720.1, forward strand.
TGTACAACCTTGTACACACTTGTACAAGCTTGTACACACTTGTACAACCTTGTACACACTTGTGCACCCTTGTACAAACTTGTACTTACTTGTACAACCTTGTACAAACTTGTACACACTTGTACAAACTTTTACATCCTTGTACACATTTGTACACCCTTGTACACACTTGTACAACCTTGTACAAACCTGTACACCCTTGAACACACTTGTACAAGTTTGTACAAGTGTGTACAAGTTTGTAAAAGGTTGTACAAGTGTGTACAAGGGTGTACAAGTGTGTACAAGGGTGCACAAGTGTGTACAAGCTTGTACAAGTGTGTACAAGGGTGTTCAGGTTTGTACAAGGTTGTACAAGTGTGTACAAGGATGTACAAGTATGTACAAGAATGTACAATTTTGTACAAGTGTGTACAAGTTTGTAAAAGGTTGTACAAGTGTGTACAAGGGTGTACAAGTGTGTACAAGGTTGTACAAGTGTGTACAAGCTTGTACAAGTGTGTACAAGGGTGTACAAGTGTGTACAAGCTTGTACAAGTGTGTACAAGGGTGTACAAGTGTGTACAAGCTTGTACAAGTGTGTACAAGGGTGTACAAGTGTGTACAAGGGTGTACAAGTGTGTACAAGGTTGTACAAGTTTTTACAAGGTTGTACAAGTGTGTACAAGGTTGTACAAGTGTGTACAAGGGTGCACAAGTGTGTACAAGGGTGTACAATCGTGTACAAGCTACACGACTTGTACACACTTTGTACAACCTTGTAAAAACTTGTACAAGCTTGTACACGATTGTACACCCTTGTACACACTTGTGCACCCTTGTACACACTTGTACAAGCTTGTACACACTTGTACAACCTTTTACAAACTTGTACACACTTGTACAAACTTGTACATTCTTGTACATACTTGTACACCCTTGTAAACACTTGTACAAACTTGTACAAACCTGTACACCCTTGTACACACATGTACAAGCTTGTACACACTTGTACAAGCTTGTACACACTTGTACACCCTTGTACAAACTTGTGCACCCTTGTTTACTTTTGTACACCCTTGTATACATTTGTACAACCTTGTACAAACTTGTACACAATTGTACACAATTGTACAAACTTGTACACACTTGTACAAACTTGTACACCCTTGTACACACTTGTACAACCTTGTACACACTTGTACAACCTTGTACAAACCTGTACACCCTTGTACACACTTGTACAAGATTGTACACGATTGTACACCCTTGTACACACTTGTGCACCCTTGTACACACTTGTACACCCTTGTACACACTTGTACAACCTTTTACAAACTTGTACACACTTGTACAAACTTTTACATTCTTGTACATACTTGTACACCCTTGTAAACACTTGTACAACCTTGTACAAACCTGTACACCCTTGTACACACTTGTACAAGCTTGTACACACTTGTACACCCTTGTACAAACTTGTGCACCCTTGTACACTTTTGTACACCCTTGTATACATTTGTACAACCTTGTACAAACTTGTAAACACTTGTACAAACTTGTACACACTTGTACAAACTTGTACACCCTTGTACACACTTGTACAACCTTGTACACACTTGTACAACCTTGTACACAATTGTACAACCTTTTACAACCTTGTACACACTTGTTCAACCTTGTACACACTTGTACAACCTTGTACACACTTGTACACCTTTGTACACACTTGTACAACCTTGTACACACTTGTACAACCTTGTACACACTTGTACAACCTTGTACACACTTGTACAACCTTGTACACACTTGTACAACCTTGTACACACTTGTACACACTTGTACAAACTTGTACATTCTTGTACATACTTGTACACCCTTGTAAACACTTGTACAACCTTGTACAAACCTGTACACCCTTGTACACACTTGTACAAGCTTGTACACACTTGTACAAGCTTGTACACACTTGAACACCCTTGTACAAACTTGTGCACCCTTGTACACTTTTGTACACAATTGTATACATTTGTACAACCTTGTACAAACTTGTACACACTTGTACAAACTTGTACACACTTGTACAAACTTGTACACCCTTGTACTCACTTGTACAACCTTGTACACACTTGTACAACCTTGTACACACTTGTACAACCTTGTACACACTTGTACAACCTTGTAAAAACTTGTACAACCTTGTACACACTTGTACACCCTTGTACACACTTGTACAAGCTTGTACACACTTGTACAACCTTGTACACACTTGTTCACCCTTGTACACACTTGTACAACCTTTTACAAACTTGTACACACTTGTACAAAATTGTACATTCTTGTACATACTTGTACATCCTTGTACACATTTGTACAACCTTGTACAAACCTGTACACCCTTGCACACACTTGTACAAGCTTGTACACACTTGTACACCCTTGTACAAACTTGTGCACCCTTGTACACTTTTGTACACACTTGTACACATTTGTACAACCTTGTACAAACTTAAACACACTTGTACAAACATGTACACACTTGAACAACCATGTACACACTTGTACAACCTTGTACACACTTGTACAAGCTTGTACACACTTGTACAAACTTGTACACACTTGTACAACCTTGTACACACTTGTACAACCTTGTACACAATTGTAAAACCTTGTACACACTTGTACAACCTTGTACAAACCTGTACACCCTTGTACACACTTGTACAAGCTTGTACACGATTGTACACTCTTGTACACACTTGTGCAACCTTGTACACACTTGTACAACCTTGTAAACACTTGTACAACCTTGTACAAACCTGTACACCCTTGTACACACTTGTACACCCTTGTACACACTTGTACACCCTTGTACAAACTTGTGCACCCTTGTACACTTTTGTACACCCTTGTACACATTTGTACAACCTTGTACAAACTTGTACACACTTGTACAAACTTGTACACACTTGTACAAACTTGTACACACTTGTACAACCTTGTACACACTTGTACAACCTTGTACAACCTTGTACAAAATTGTACACACTTGTACAAACTTGTACACACTTGTACAAACTTTTACATCCTTGTACACATTTGTACACCCTTGTACACACTTGTACAAACTTGTACATTCTTGTACATACTTGTACACCCTTGTACACACTTGTACAACCTTGTACAAACCTGTAAACCCTTGTACAAACTTGAAACAAGCATGTACACGATTGTACAAGCTTGTACACGATTGTACACCCTTGTACACACTTGTGCACCCTTGTACACACTTGTACAACCTTGTACACACTTGTACAACCTTGTACACACTTGTACAACCTTGTACACACTTGTACAACCTTGTACACACTTGTACAACCTTGTACACACTTGTACAACCTTGTACACACTTGTACAACCTTGTACACACTTGTACAACCTTGTACAACCTTGTACAAACTTGTACACACTTGTACAAACTTTTACATCCTTGTACACATTTGTACATCCTTGTACACACTTGTACAAACTTGTACATTCTTGTACATACTTGTACACCCTTGTACACACTTGTACAAACTTGTACATTCTTGTACATACTTGTACACCCTTGTACACACTTGTACAACCTTGTACAAACCTGTAAACCCTTGTACAAGCTTGTACACACTTGTACAAGCTTGTACACACTTGTACACCCTTGTACAAACTTGTGCACCCTTGTACACTTTTGTACACCCTTGTACACATTTGTACAACCTTGTACAAACTTGTACACACTTGAACAAACTTGTACACACTTGTACAACCTTGTACACACTTGTACAACCTTGTACACACTTGTACAACCTTGTACACGCTTGTACAACCTTGTACACACTTGTACAACCTTTTACACAATTGTAAAACCTTGTACACACTTGTACATTCTTGTACAAACTTGTACTTACTTGTACAACCTTGTACAAACTTGTACACACTTGTACAAACTTTTACATCCTTGTACACATTTGTACACCCTTGTACACACTTGTACAACCTTGTACAAACCTGTACACCCTTGTACACACTTGTACAAGCTTGTACACGATTGTACACCCTTGTACACACTTGTGCACCCTTGTATACATTTGTACAACCTTGTACAAACTTGTACACAATTGTACAAACTTGTACAAACTTGTACACCCTTGTACACATTTGTACAACCTTGTACACACTTGTACAAACTTGTACACCCTTGTACACACTTGTACAACCTTGTACACACTTGTACAACCTTGTACACACTTGTACAACCTTGTACACAATTGTACAACCTTGTACAACCTTGTACACACTTGTACAACCTTGTACACACTTGTACAACCTTGTACACACTTGTACAACCTTGTAAAAACTTGTACAACCTTGTACACACTTGTACACCCTTGTACACACTTGTACAAGCTTGTACACACTTGTACAAGCTTGTACACACTTGTACAACCTTGTACACACTTGTTCACCCTTGTACACACTTGTACAACCTTTTACAAACTTGTACACACTTGTACAAAATTGTACATTCTTGTACATACTTGTACATCCTTGTACACATTTGTACAACCTAGTACAAACCTGTACACCATTGTACACACTTGTACAAGCTTGTACACACTTGTACACCCTTGTACAAACTTGTGCACCCTTGTACACTTTTGTACACCCTTGTACACATTTGTACAACCTTGTACAAACTTAAACACACTTGTACAAACATGTACACACTTGAAGAACCATGTACACACTTGTACAACCTTGTACACACTTGTACAAGCTTGTACACACTTGTACAACCTTGTACACACTTGTACAACTTTGTACACACTTGTACAACCTTGTACACAATTGTAAAACCTTGTACACACTTGTACAACCTTGTACAAACCTGTACACCCTTGTACACACTTGTACAAGCTTGTACACGATTGTACACTCTTGTACACACTTGTGCAACCTTGTACACACTTGTGCAACCTTGTACACACTTGTACAACCTTGTAAACACTTGTACAACCTTGTACACACTTGTTCAAGCTTGTACACACTTGTACAACCTTGTACAAACCTGTACACCCTTGTACACACTTGTACACCCTTGTACAAACTTGTGCACCCTTGTACACTTTTGTACACCCTTGTACACATTTGTACAACCTTGTACAAACTTGTACACACTTGTACAAACTTGTACACACTTGTACAACCTTGTACACACTTGTACATCCTTGTACAAACTTGTACAACCTTGTACACACTTGTACAACCTTGTACACAATTGTAAAACATTGTACACACTTAAACAACCTTGTACAAACTTGTACACACTTGTATAAACTTTTACATCCTTGTACACATTTGTACACCCTTGTACACACTTGTACAACCTTGTACAAACCTGTAAACCCTTGTACACACTTGTACAAGCTTGTACACGATTGTACAAGCTTGTACACGATTGTACACCCTTGTACACACTTGTGAACCACTTGTACACACTTGTACAACCTTGTACACACTTGTACAACCTTGTACACACTTGTACAACCTTGTACACACTTGTACAACCTTGTACACACTTGTACAACCTTGTACACACTTGTACAACCTTGTACAACCTACTACAAACTTGTACACACTTGTACAAACTTTTTCATCCTTGTACACATTTGTACACCCTTGTACACACTTGTACAAACTTGTACATTCTTGTACATACTTGTACACCCTTGTACACACTTGTACAAACTTGTACATTCTTGTACATACTTGTACACCCTTGTACACACTTGTACAACCTTGTACAAACCTGTAAACCCTTGTACAAGCTTGTACACACTTGTACAAACTTGTACACACTTGTACACCCTTGTACAAACTTGTGCACCCTTGTACACTTTTGTACACCCTTGTACACATTTGTACAACCTTGTACAACCTTGTACACACTTGTACAACCTTGTACACACTTGTACAACCTTGTACACACTTGTACAACCTTGTACACACTTGTACAACCTTGTACACACTTGTACAACCTTGTACACACTTGTACAACCTTGTACACACTTGTACAACCTTTTACACAATTGTAAAACCTTGTACACACTTGTACATTCTTGTACAAACTTGTACTTCCTTGTACAACCTTGTACAAACTTGTACACACTTGTACAAACTTTTACATCCTTGTACACATTTGTACACCCTTGTACACACTTGTACAACCTTGTACAAACCTGTAAACCCTTGTACACACTTGTACAAGCTTGTACACGATTGTACAAGCTTGTACAAGTTTGTAAAATGTTGTACAAGTGTGTACAAGGGTGAACAAGTGTGTACAAGGTTGTACAAGTGTGTACAAGCTTGTACAAGTGTGTACAAGCTTGTACAAGTGTGTACAAGGGTGTACAAGTGTGTACAAAGTTGTACAAGTTTTTACAAGGTTGTACAAGTGTGTACAAGGTTGTACAAGTGTGTACAAGGTTGTACAAGTGTGTACAAGGTTATACAAGTGTGTACAAGGTTGTACAAGTGTGTACAAGGTTGTACAAGGTTGTACAATTGTGTACAAGGTTGTACAAGTGTGTACAAGGTTGTACAAGTGTGTACAAGGTTGTACAAGTGTGTACAAGGTTGTACAAGTGTGTACAAGGTTGTACAAGGTTGTACAATTGTGTACAAGGTTGTACAAGTGTGTACAAGGTTGTACAAGTGTGTACAAGGTTGTACAAGTGTGTACAAGGGTGTACAAGTGTGTACAAGTTTGTTCAAGTGTGTACAAGTTTGTACAAGGTTGTACAAATGTGTACAAGGGTGTACAAAAGTGTACAAGGGTGCACAAGTTTGTACAAGGGTGTACAAGTGTGTACAAGGGTGTACAAGTATGTACAAGAATGTACAAGTTTGTACAAGTGTGTACAAGGGTGTACAAGTATGTACAAGAATGTACAAGTTTGTACAAGTGTGTACAAGGATGTACAAATGTGTACAAGGATGTAAAATTTTGTACAAGTGTGTACAAGTTTGTACAAGGTTGTACAAGGTTGTACAAGTGTGTACAAGGTTGTACAAGTGTGTACAAGGTTGTACAAGTGTGTACAAGGTTGTACAAGTGTGTACAAGGGTGCACAAGTGTGTACAAGGGTGTACAATCGTGTACAAGCTTGTACAATCGTGTACATGCTTGTTTCAAGTTTGTACAAGGGTTTACAGGTTTGTACAAGGTTTTCAAGTGTGTACAAGGGTGTACAAGTATGTACAAGAATGTACAAGTTTGTACAAGTGTGTACAAGGGTGTACAAATGTGTACAAGGATGTAAAAGTTTGTACAAGTGTGTACAAGTTTGTACAAGGTTGTACAAGGTTGTACAAGTGTGTACAAGGTTGTACAAGTGTGTACAAGGTTGTACAAGTGTGTACAAGTTTGTACAAGTGTGTACAAGTTTGTACAAGGTTGTACAAATGTGTACAAGGGTGTACAAAAGTGTACAAGGGTGCACAAGTTTGTACAAGGTTGTACAAGTGTGTACAAGGGTGTACAGGTTTGTACAAGGTTGTACAAGTGTTTACAAGGTTGTACAAGTGTGTACAAGGTTGCACAAGTGTGTACAAGAGTGTACAATCGTGTACAAGCTTGTACAAGTGTGTACAAGGGTTTACAGGTTTGTACAAGGTTGTACAAGTGTGTACAAGGTTTTACAATTGTGTACAAGGTTGTACAAGTGTGTACAAGGTTGTACAAGTGTGTACAAGTTTGTACAAGTGTGTACAAGCTTGTACAAGTGTGTACAAGGTTGTACAAGTGTGTACATGGTTGTTCAAGTGTGTACATGTTTGTACAAGTGTGTTTAAGTTTGTACAAGGTTGTACAAATGTGTACAAGGGTGTACAAAAGTGTACAAGTGTGTACAAGCTTGTACAAGTGTGTACAAGGGTGTACAAGTGTGTACAAGGGTGTACAGGTTTGTACAAGGTTGTACAAATGTGTACAAGGATGTACAAGTATGTACAAGAATGTACAATTTTGTACAAGTGTGTACAAGTTTGTAAAAGGTTGTACAAGTGTGTACAAGGGTGAACAAGTGTGTACAAGTGTGTACAAGGTTGTACAAGTTTTTACAAGGTTGTACAAGTGTGTACAAGGTTGTACAAGTGTGTACAAGGTTGTACAAGTGTATACAAGGTTGTACAAGTGTGTACAAGGTTAAATAAGTGTGTACAAGGTTGAAAAAGTGTGTACAAGGTTGTACAAGTGTGTACAAGGTTGTACAAGTGTGTACAAGGTTGTACAAGTGTGTACAAGGTTGTACAAGTGTGTACAAAGGTGTACAAGTGTGTACAAGGTTGTACAAGTGTGTACAAGGTTGTACAAGTGTGTACAAGGTTGTACAAGTGTGTACAAGGTTGTACAAGGTTGTACAATTGTGTACAAGGTTGTACATGTGTGTACAAGGTTGTACAAGTGTGTACAAGGTTGTACAAGTGTGTAAAGGGTGTACAAGTTTGTACAAGTGTGTACAAGTTTGTACAATTGTGTACAAGTTTGTACAAGGTTGTACAAATGTATACAAGGGTGTACAAAAGTGTACAAGGGTGCACAAGTTTGTACAAGGGTGTACAAGTGTGTACAAGCTTGTACAAGTGTGTACAAGCTTGTACAAGTGTGTACAAGGGTGTACAGGTTTGTACAAGGTTGTACAAGTGTTTACAAGGGTGTACAAGTATGTACAAGAATGTACAAGTTTGTACAAGTGTGTACAAGTTTGTAAAAGGTTGTACAAGTGTGTACAAGGGTGTACAAGTGTGTACAAGGGTGCACAAGTGTGTACAAGCTTGTACAAGTGTGTACAAGGGTGTTCAGGTTTGTACAAGGTTGTACAAGTGTGTACAAGGATGTACAAGTATGTACAAGAATGTACAATTTTGTACAAGTGTGTACAAGTTTGTAAAAGGTTGTACAAGTGTGTACAAGAGTGTACAAGTGTGTACAAGGTTGTACAAATGTGTACAAGGGTGTACAAAAGTGTACAAGGGTGCACAAGTTTGTACAAGGGTGTACAAGTGTGTACAAGGGTGTACAAGTATGTACAAGAATGTACAAGTTTGTACAAGTGTGTACAAGGGTGTACAAGTATGTACAAGAATGTACAAGTTTGTACAAGTGTGTACAAGGATGTACAAATGTGTACAAGGATGTAAAATTTTGTACAAGTGTGTACAAGTTTGTACAAGGTTGTACAAGGTTGTACAAGTGTGTACAAGGTTGTACAAGTGTGTACAAGGTTGTACAAGTGTGTACAAGGTTGTACAAGTGTGTACAAGGGTGCACAAGTGTGTACAAGGGTGTACAATCGTGTACAAGCTTGTACAATCGTGTACATGCTTGTTTCAAGTTTGTACAAGGGTTTACAGGTTTGTACAAGGTTGTACAAGTGTGTACAAGGGTGTACAAGTATGTACAAGAATGTACAAGTTTGTACAAGTGTGTACAAGGGTGTACAAATGTGTACAAGGATGTAAAAGTTTGTACAAGTGTGTACAAGTTTGTACAAGGTTGTACAAGGTTGTACAAGTGTGTACAAGGTTGTACAAGTGTGTACAAGGTTGTACAAGTGTGTACAAGTTTGTACAAGTGTGTACAAGTTTGTACAAGGTTGTACAAATGTGTACAAGGGTGTACAAAAGTGTACAAGGGTGCACAAGTTTGTACAAGGTTGTACAAGTGTGTACAAGGGTGTACAGGTTTGTACAAGGTTGTACAAGTGTTTACAAGGTTGTACAAGTGTGTACAAGGTTGCACAAGTGTGTACAAGAGTGTACAATCGTGTACAAGCTTGTACAAGTGTGTACAAGGGTTTACAGGTTTGTACAAGGTTGTACAAGTGTGTACAAGGTTTTACAATTGTGTACAAGGTTGTACAAGTGTGTACAAGGTTGTACAAGTGTGTACAAGTTTGTACAAGTGTGTACAAGCTTGTACAAGTGTGTACAAGGTTGTACAAGTGTGTACATGGTTGTTCAAGTGTGTACATGTTTGTACAAGTGTGTTTAAGTTTGTACAAGGTTGTACAAATGTGTACAAGGGTGTACAAAAGTGTACAAGTGTGTACAAGCTTGTACAAGTGTGTACAAGGGTGTACAAGTGTGTACAAGGGTGTACAGGTTTGTACAAGGTTGTACAAATGTGTACAAGGATGTACAAGTATGTACAAGAATGTACAATTTTGTACAAGTGTGTACAAGTTTGTAAAAGGTTGTACAAGTGTGTACAAGGGTGAACAAGTGTGTACAAGTGTGTACAAGGTTGTACAAGTTTTTACAAGGTTGTACAAGTGTGTACAAGGTTGTACAAGTGTGTACAAGGTTGTACAAGTGTATACAAGGTTGTACAAGTGTGTACAAGGTTAAATAAGTGTGTACAAGGTTGAAAAAGTGTGTACAAGGTTGTACAAGTGTGTACAAGGTTGTACAAGTGTGTACAAGGTTGTACAAGTGTGTACAAGGTTGTACAAGTGTGTACAAAGGTGTACAAGTGTGTACAAGGTTGTACAAGTGTGTACAAGGTTGTACAAGTGTGTACAAGGTTGTACAAGTGTGTACAAGGTTGTACAAGGTTGTACAATTGTGTACAAGGTTGTACATGTGTGTACAAGGTTGTACAAGTGTGTACAAGGTTGTACAAGTGTGTAAAGGGTGTACAAGTTTGTACAAGTGTGTACAAGTTTGTACAATTGTGTACAAGTTTGTACAAGGTTGTACAAATGTATACAAGGGTGTACAAAAGTGTACAAGGGTGCACAAGTTTGTACAAGGGTGTACAAGTGTGTACAAGCTTGTACAAGTGTGTACAAGCTTGTACAAGTGTGTACAAGGGTGTACAGGTTTGTACAAGGTTGTACAAGTGTTTACAAGGGTGTACAAGTATGTACAAGAATGTACAAGTTTGTACAAGTGTGTACAAGTTTGTAAAAGGTTGTACAAGTGTGTACAAGGGTGTACAAGTGTGTACAAGGGTGCACAAGTGTGTACAAGCTTGTACAAGTGTGTACAAGGGTGTTCAGGTTTGTACAAGGTTGTACAAGTGTGTACAAGGATGTACAAGTATGTACAAGAATGTACAATTTTGTACAAGTGTGTACAAGTTTGTAAAAGGTTGTACAAGTGTGTACAAGAGTGTACAAGTGGGTACAAGGTTGTACAAGTGTGTACAAGCTTGTACAAGTGTGTACAAGGGTGTACAAGTGTGTACAAGCTTGTACAAGTGTGTACAAGGGTGTACAAGTGTGTACAAGGGTGTACAAGTGTGTACAAGGTTGTACAAGTTTTTACAAGGTTGTACAAGTGTGTACAAGGTTGTACACGTGTGTACAAGGTTGTACAAGTGTGTACAAGGTTGTACAAGTGTGTACAAGGGTGTACAAGTGTGTACAAGGGTGTACAAGTGTGTACAAGGTTGTACAAGTTTTTACAAGGTTGTACAAGTGTGTACAAGGTTGTACAAGTGTGTACAAGGTTGTACAAGTGTGTACAAGGTTGTACAAGTGTGTACAAGGTTGTACAAGTGAGTACAAGGGTGTACAAGTTTGTACAAGTGTGTACAAGTTTGTACAAGTGTGTACAAGTTTGTACAAGGTTGTACAAATGTATACAAGGGTGTACAAAAGTGTACAAGGGTGCACAAGTTTGTACAAGGGTGTACAAGTGTGTACAAGCTTGTACAAGTGTGTACAAGCTTGTACAAGTGTGTACAAGGGTGTACAGGTTTGTACAAGGTTGTACAAGTGTTTACAAGGGTGTACAAGTATGTACAAGAATGTACAAGTTTGTACAAGTGTGTACAAGTGTGTACAAGGTTGTACAAGTGTGTACAAGGTTGTACAAGTGTGTACAAGGTTGTACAAGTGTGTACAAGGTTGTACAAGTGTGTACTAGGTTGTACAAGTGTGTACAAAGGTGTACAAGTGTGTACAAGGTTGTACAAGTGTGTACAAGGTTGAACAAGTGTGTAGAAGGTTGTACAAGGTTGTACAATTGTGTACAAGGTTGTACAAGTGTGTACAAGGTTGTACAAGTGTGTACAAGGGTGTACAAGTTTGTACAAGTGTGTACAAGTTTGTACAAGTGTGTACAAGTTTGTACAAGGTTGTACAAATGTATACAAGGGTGTACAAAAGTGTACAAGGGTGCACAAGTTTGTACAAGGGTGTACAAGTGTGTACAAGCTTGTACAAGTGTGTACAAGGGTGTACAGGTTTGTACAAGGTTGTACAAGTGTTTACAAGGGTGTACAAGTATGTACAAGAATGTAAAAGTTTGTACAAGTGTGTACAAGTTTGTAAAAGGTTGTACAAGTGTGGACAAGGGTGCACAAGTGTGTACAAGGGTGTACAATCGTGTACAATCTTGTACAAGTGTGTACAAGGGTGTACAGGTTTGTACAAGGTTGTACAAGTGTGTACAAGGTTGTACAAGTGTGTACAAGGGTGTACAAGTTTGTACAAGTGTGTACAAGTTTGTACAATTGTGTACAAGTTTGTACAAGGTTGTACAAATGTATACAAGGGTGTACAAAAGTAAACAAGGGTGCACAAGTTTGTACAAGGGTGTACAAGTGAGTACAAGCTTGTACAATTGTGTACAAGCTTGTACAAGTGTGTACAAGGTTGTACAAGTGTATACAAGGTTGTACAAGTGTGTACAAGGTTGTACAAGTGTGTACAAGCTTGTACAAGTGTGTACAAGGGTGTACAAATGTGTACAAGGATGTAAAAGTTTGTACAAGTGTGTACAAGTTTGTACAAGGTTGTACAAGGTTGTACAAGTGTGTACAAGGTTGTACAAGTGTGTACAAGGTTGTACAAGTGTGTACAAGTTTGTACAAGTGTGTACAAGTTTGTACAAGGTTGTACAAATGTGTACAAGGGTGTACAAAAGTGTACAAGGGTGCACAAGTTTGTACAAGGTTGTACAAGTGTGTACAAGGGTGTACAGGTTTGTACAAGGTTGTACAAGTGTTTACAAGGTTGTACAAGTGTGTACAAGGTTGCACAAGTGTGTACAAGAGTGTACAATCGTGTACAAGCTTGTACAAGTGTGTACAAGGGTTTACAGGTTTGTACAAGGTTGTACAAGTGTGTACAAGGTTTTACAATTGTGTACAAGGTTGTACAAGTGTGTACAAGGTTGTACAAGTGTGTACAAGTTTGTACAAGTGTGTACAAGCTTGTACAAGTGTGTACAAGGTTGTACAAGTGTGTACATGGTTGTTCAAGTGTGTACATGTTTGTACAAGTGTGTTTAAGTTTGTACAAGGTTGTACAAATGTGTACAAGGGTGTACAAAAGTGTACAAGTGTGTACAAGCTTGTACAAGTGTGTACAAGGGTGTACAAGTGTGTACAAGGGTGTACAGGTTTGTACAAGGTTGTACAAATGTGTACAAGGATGTACAAGTATGTACAAGAATGTACAATTTTGTACAAGTGTGTACAAGTTTGTAAAAGGTTGTACAAGTGTGTACAAGGGTGAACAAGTGTGTACAAGTGTGTACAAGGTTGTACAAGTTTTTACAAGGTTGTACAAGTGTGTACAAGGTTGTACAAGTGTGTACAAGGTTGTACAAGTGTATACAAGGTTGTACAAGTGTGTACAAGGTTGTATAAGTGTGTACAAGGTTGAAAAAGTGTGTACAAGGTTGTACAAGTGTGTACAAGGTTGTACAAGTGTGTACAAGGTTGTACAAGTGTGTACAAGGTTGTACAAGTGTGTACAAAGGTGTACAAGTGTGTACAAGGTTGTACAAGTGTGTACAAGGTTGTACAAGTGTGTACAAGGTTGTACAAGTGTGTACAAGGTTGTACAAGGTTGTACAATTGTTTACAAGGTTGTACATGTGTGTACAAGGTTGTACAAGTGTGTACAAGGTTGTACAAGTGTGTAAAGGGTGTACAAGTTTGTACAAGTGTGTACAAGTTTGTACAATTGTGTACAAGTTTGTACAAGGTTGTACAAATGTATACAAGGGTGTACAAAAGTGTACAAGGGTGCACAAGTTTGTACAAGGGTGTACAAGTGTGTACAAGCTTGTACAAGTGTGTACAAGCTTGTACAAGTGTGTACAAGGGTGTACAGGTTTGTACAAGGTTGTACAAGTGTTTACAAGGGTGTACAAGTATGTACAAGAATGTACAAGTTTGTACAAGTGTGTACAAGTTTGTAAAAGGTTGTACAAGTGTGTACAAGGGTGTACAAGTGTGTACAAGGGTGCACAAGTGTGTACAAGCTTGTACAAGTGTGTACAAGGGTGTTCAGGTTTGTACAAGGTTGTACAAGTGTGTACAAGGATGTACAAGTATGTACAAGAATGTACAATTTTGTACAAGTGTGTACAAGTTTGTAAAAGGTTGTACAAGTGTGTACAAGAGTGTACAAGTGTGTACAAGGTTGTACAAGTGTGTACAAGCTTGTACAAGTGTGTACAAGGGTGTACAAGTGTGTACAAGCTTGTACAAGTGTGTACAAGGGTGTACAAGTGTGTACAAGGGTGTACAAGTGTGTACAAGGTTGTACAAGTTTTTACAAGGTTGTACAAGTGTGTACAAGGTTGTACACGTGTGTACAAGGTTGTACAAGTGTGTACAAGGTTGTACAAGTGTGTACAAGGGTGTACAAGTGTGTACAAGGGTGTACAAGTGTGTACAAGGTTGTACAAGTTTTTACAAGGTTGTACAAGTGTGTACAAGGTTGTACAAGTGTGTACAAGGTTGTACAAGTGTGTACAAGGTTGTACAAGTGTGTACAAGGTTGTACAAGTGAGTACAAGGGTGTACAAGTTTGTACAAGTGTGTACAAGTTTGTACAAGTGTGTACAAGTTTGTACAAGGTTGTACAAATGTATACAAGGGTGTACAAAAGTGTACAAGGGTGCACAAGTTTGTACAAGGGTGTACAAGTGTGTACAAGCTTGTACAAGTGTGTACAAGCTTGTACAAGTGTGTACAAGGGTGTACAGGTTTGTACAAGGTTGTACAAGTGTTTACAAGGGTGTACAAGTATGTACAAGAATGTACAAGTTTGTACAAGTGTGTACAAGTGTGTACAAGGTTGTACAAGTGTGTACAAGGTTGTACAAGTGTGTACAAGGTTGTACAAGTGTGTACAAGGTTGTACAAGTGTGTACTAGGTTGTACAAGTGTGTACAAAGGTGTACAAGTGTGTACAAGGTTGTACAAGTGTGTACAAGGTTGAACAAGTGTGTAGAAGGTTGTACAAGGTTGTACAATTGTGTACAAGGTTGTACAAGTGTGTACAAGTTTGTACAAGTGTGTACAAGTTTGTACAAGGTTGTACAAATGTGTACAAGGGTGTACAAAAGTGTACAAGGGTGCACAAGTTTGTACAAGGTTGTACAAGTGTGTACAAGGGTGTACAGGTTTGTACAAGGTTGTACAAGTGTTTACAAGGTTGTACAAGTGTGTACAAGGTTGCACAAGTGTGTACAAGAGTGTACAATCGTGTACAAGCTTGTACAAGTGTGTACAAGGGTTTACAGGTTTGTACAAGGTTGTACAAGTGTGTACAAGGTTTTACAATTGTGTACAAGGTTGTACAAGTGTGTACAAGGTTGTACAAGTGTGTACAAGTTTGTACAAGTGTGTACAAGCTTGTACAAGTGTGTACAAGGTTGTACAAGTGTGTACATGGTTGTTCAAGTGTGTACATGTTTGTACAAGTGTGTTTAAGTTTGTACAAGGTTGTACAAATGTGTACAAGGGTGTACAAAAGTGTACAAGTGTGTACAAGCTTGTACAAGTGTGTACAAGGGTGTACAAGTGTGTACAAGGGTGTACAGGTTTGTACAAGGTTGTACAAATGTGTACAAGGATGTACAAGTATGTACAAGAATGTACAATTTTGTACAAGTGTGTACAAGTTTGTAAAAGGTTGTACAAGTGTGTACAAGGGTGAACAAGTGTGTACAAGTGTGTACAAGGTTGTACAAGTTTTTACAAGGTTGTACAAGTGTGTACAAGGTTGTACAAGTGTGTACAAGGTTGTACAAGTGTATACAAGGTTGTACAAGTGTGTACAAGGTTGTATAAGTGTGTACAAGGTTGAAAAAGTGTGTACAAGGTTGTACAAGTGTGTACAAGGTTGTACAAGTGTGTACAAGGTTGTACAAGTGTGTACAAGGTTGTACAAGTGTGTACAAAGGTGTACAAGTGTGTACAAGGTTGTACAAGTGTGTACAAGGTTGTACAAGTGTGTACAAGGTTGTACAAGTGTGTACAAGGTTGTACAAGGTTGTACAATTGTTTACAAGGTTGTACATGTGTGTACAAGGTTGTACAAGTGTGTACAAGGTTGTACAAGTGTGTAAAGGGTGTACAAGTTTGTACAAGTGTGTACAAGTTTGTACAATTGTGTACAAGTTTGTACAAGGTTGTACAAATGTATACAAGGGTGTACAAAAGTGTACAAGGGTGCACAAGTTTGTACAAGGGTGTACAAGTGTGTACAAGCTTGTACAAGTGTGTACAAGCTTGTACAAGTGTGTACAAGGGTGTACAGGTTTGTACAAGGTTGTACAAGTGTTTACAAGGGTGTACAAGTATGTACAAGAATGTACAAGTTTGTACAAGTGTGTACAAGTTTGTAAAAGGTTGTACAAGTGTGTACAAGGGTGTACAAGTGTGTACAAGGGTGCACAAGTGTGTACAAGCTTGTACAAGTGTGTACAAGGGTGTTCAGGTTTGTACAAGGTTGTACAAGTGTGTACAAGGATGTACAAGTATGTACAAGAATGTACAATTTTGTACAAGTGTGTACAAGTTTGTAAAAGGTTGTACAAGTGTGTACAAGAGTGTACAAGTGTGTACAAGGTTGTACAAGTGTGTACAAGCTTGTACAAGTGTGTACAAGGGTGTACAAGTGTGTACAAGCTTGTACAAGTGTGTACAAGGGTGTACAAGTGTGTACAAGGGTGTACAAGTGTGTACAAGGTTGTACAAGTTTTTACAAGGTTGTACAAGTGTGTACAAGGTTGTACACGTGTGTACAAGGTTGTACAAGTGTGTACAAGGTTGTACAAGTGTGTACAAGGGTGTACAAGTGTGTACAAGGGTGTACAAGTGTGTACAAGGTTGTACAAGTTTTTACAAGGTTGTACAAGTGTGTACAAGGTTGTACAAGTGTGTACAAGGTTGTACAAGTGTGTACAAGGTTGTACAAGTGTGTACAAGGTTGTACAAGTGAGTACAAGGGTGTACAAGTTTGTACAAGTGTGTACAAGTTTGTACAAGTGTGTACAAGTTTGTACAAGGTTGTACAAATGTATACAAGGGTGTACAAAAGTGTACAAGGGTGCACAAGTTTGTACAAGGGTGTACAAGTGTGTACAAGCTTGTACAAGTGTGTACAAGCTTGTACAAGTGTGTACAAGGGTGTACAGGTTTGTACAAGGTTGTACAAGTGTTTACAAGGGTGTACAAGTATGTACAAGAATGTACAAGTTTGTACAAGTGTGTACAAGTGTGTACAAGGTTGTACAAGTGTGTACAAGGTTGTACAAGTGTGTACAAGGTTGTACAAGTGTGTACAAGGTTGTACAAGTGTGTACTAGGTTGTACAAGTGTGTACAAAGGTGTACAAGTGTGTACAAGGTTGTACAAGTGTGTACAAGGTTGAACAAGTGTGTAGAAGGTTGTACAAGGTTGTACAATTGTGTACAAGGTTGTACAAGTGTGTACAAGGTTGTACAAGTGTGTACAAGGGTGTACAAGTTTGTACAAGTGTGTACAAGTTTGTACAAGTGTGTACAAGTTTGTACAAGGTTGTACAAATGTATACAAGGGTGTACAAAAGTGTACAAGGGTGCACAAGTTTGTACAAGGGTGTACAAGTGTGTACAAGCTTGTACAAGTGTGTACAAGGGTGTACAGGTTTGTACAAGGTTGTACAAGTGTTTACAAGGGTGTACAAGTATGTACAAGAATGTAAAAGTTTGTACAAGTGTGTACAAGTTTGTAAAAGGTTGTACAAGTGTGGACAAGGGTGCACAAGTGTGTACAAGGGTGTACAATCGTGTACAATCTTGTACAAGTGTGTACAAGGGTGTACAGGTTTGTACAAGGTTGTACAAGTGTGTACAAGGTTGTACAAGTGTGTACAAGGGTGTACAAGTTTGTACAAGTGTGTACAAGTTTGTACAATTGTGTACAAGTTTGTACAAGGTTGTACAAATGTATACAAGGGTGTACAAAAGTAAACAAGGGTGCACAAGTTTGTACAAGGGTGTACAAGTGAGTACAAGCTTGTACAATTGTGTACAAGCTTGTACAAGTGTGTACAAGGTTGTACAAGTGTATACAAGGTTGTACAAGTGTGTACAAGGTTGTATAAGTGTGTACAAGCTTGTACAAGTGTGTACAAGGTTGTACAAGTGTGTACAAGGTTGTACAAGTGTGTACAAGGTTGTACAAGTGTGTACAAGGTTGTACAAGTGTGTACAAAGGTGTACAAGTGTGTACAAGGTTGTACAAGTGTGTACAAGGTTGTACAAGTGTGTACAAGGTTGTACAAGTGTGTACAAGGTTGTACAAGGTTGTACAATTGTGTACAAGGTTGTACATGTGTGTACAAGGTTGTACAAGTGTGTACAAGGTTGTACAAGTGTGTACAAGGGTGTACAAGTTTGTACAAGTGTGTACAAGTTTGTACAATTGTGTACAAGGTTGTACAAGGTTGTACAATTGTGTACAAGGTTGTACAAGTGTGTACAAGGTTGTACAAGTGTGTACAAGCTTGTACAAGTGTGTACAAGCTTGTACAAGTGTGTACAAGGGTGTACAGGTTTGTACAAGGTTGTACAAGTGTTTACAAGGGTGTACAAGTATGTACAAGAATGTACAAGTTTGTACAAGTGTGTACAAGTTTGTAAAAGGTTGTACAAGTGTGTACAAGGGTGTACAAGTGTGTACAAGGGTGCACAAGTGTGTACAAGCTTGTACAAGTGTGTACAAGGGTGTTCAGGTTTGTACAAGGTTGTACAAGTGTGTACAAGGATGTACAAGTATGTACAAGAATGTACAATTTTGTACAAGTGTGTACAAGTTTGTAAAAGGTTGTACAAGTGTGTACAAGGGTGTACAAGTGTGTACAAGGTTGTACAAGTGTGTACAAGCTTGTACAAGTGTGTACAAGGGTGTACAAGTTTGTACAAGCTTGTACAAGTGTGTACAAGGGTGTACAAGTGTGTACAAGCTTGTACAAGTGTGTACAAGGGTGTACAAGTGTGTACAAGGGTGTACAATTGTGTACAAGGTTGTACAAGTTTTTACAAGGTTGTACAAGTGTGTACAAGGTTGTACAAGTGTGTACAAGGTTGTACAAGTGTGTACAAGGTTGTACAAGTGTGTACAAGGGTGTACAAGTGTGTACAAGGGTGTACAAGTGTGTACAAGGGTGTACAAGTGTGTACAAGGTTGTACAAGTTTTTACAAGGTTGTACAAGTGTGTACAAGGTTGTACAAGTGTGTACAAGGTTGTACAAGTGTGTACAAGGTTGTACAAGTGAGTACAAGGGTGTACAAGTTTGTACAAGTGTGTACAAGTTTGTACAAGTGTGTACAAGTTTGTACAAGGTTGTACAAATGTATACAAGGGTGTACAAAAGTGTACAAGGGTGCACAAGTTTGTACAAGGGTGTACAAGTGTGTACAAGCTTGTACAAGTGTGTACAAGCTTGTACAAGTGTGTACAAGGGTGTACAGGTTTGTACAAGGTTGTACAAGTGTTTACAAGGGTGTACAAGTATGTACAAGAATGTACAAGTTTGTACAAGTGTGTACAAGTGTGTACAAGGGTGTACAAGTGTGTACAAGCTTGTACAAGTGTGTACAAGCTTGTACAAGTGTGTACAAGGGTGTACAGGTTTGTACAAGGTTGTACAAGTGTTTACAAGGGTGTACAAGTATGTACAAGAATGTACAAGTTTGTACAAGTGTGTACAAGTGTGTACAAGGTTGTACAAGTGTGTACAAGGTTGTACAAGTGTGTACAAGGTTGTACAAGTGTGTACAAGGTTGTACAAGTGTGTACTAGGTTGTACAAGTGTGTACAAAGGTGTACAAGTGTGTACAAGGTTGTACAAGTGTGTACAAGGTTGAACAAGTGTGTAGAAGGTTGTACAAGGTTGTACAATTGTGTACAAGGTTGTACAAGTGTGTACAAGGTTGTACAAGTGTGTACAAGGGTGTACAAGTTTGTACAAGTGTGTACAAGTTTGTACAAGTGTGTACAAGTTTGTACAAGGTTGTACAAATGTATACAAGGGTGTACAAAAGTGTACAAGGGTGCACAAGTTTGTACAAGGGTGTACAAGTGTGTACAAGCTTGTACAAGTGTGTACAAGGGTGTACAGGTTTGTACAAGGTTGTACAAGTGTTTACAAGGGTGTACAAGTATGTACAAGAATGTAAAAGTTTGTACAAGTGTGTACAAGTTTGTAAAAGGTTGTACAAGTGTGGACAAGGGTGCACAAGTGTGTACAAGGGTGTACAATCGTGTACAATCTTGTACAAGTGTGTACAAGGGTGTACAGGTTTGTACAAGGTTGTACAAGTGTGTACAAGGTTGTACAAGTGTGTACAAGGGTGTACAAGTTTGTACAAGTGTGTACAAGTTTGTACAATTGTGTACAAGTTTGTACAAGGTTGTACAAATGTATACAAGGGTGTACAAAAGTAAACAAGGGTGCACAAGTTTGTACAAGGGTGTACAAGTGAGTACAAGCTTGTACAATTGTGTACAAGCTTGTACAAGTGTGTACAAGGTTGTACAAGTGTATACAAGGTTGTACAAGTGTGTACAAGGTTGTACAAGTGTGTACAAGCTTGTACAAGTGTGTACAAGGGTGTACAAATGTGTACAAGGATGTAAAAGTTTGTACAAGTGTGTACAAGTTTGTACAAGGTTGTACAAGGTTGTACAAGTGTGTACAAGGTTGTACAAGTGTGTACAAGGTTGTACAAGTGTGTACAAGTTTGTACAAGTGTGTACAAGTTTGTACAAGGTTGTACAAATGTGTACAAGGGTGTACAAAAGTGTACAAGGGTGCACAAGTTTGTACAAGGTTGTACAAGTGTGTACAAGGGTGTACAGGTTTGTACAAGGTTGTACAAGTGTTTACAAGGTTGTACAAGTGTGTACAAGGTTGCACAAGTGTGTACAAGAGTGTACAATCGTGTACAAGCTTGTACAAGTGTGTACAAGGGTTTACAGGTTTGTACAAGGTTGTACAAGTGTGTACAAGGTTTTACAATTGTGTACAAGGTTGTACAAGTGTGTACAAGGTTGTACAAGTGTGTACAAGTTTGTACAAGTGTGTACAAGCTTGTACAAGTGTGTACAAGGTTGTACAAGTGTGTACATGGTTGTTCAAGTGTGTACATGTTTGTACAAGTGTGTTTAAGTTTGTACAAGGTTGTACAAATGTGTACAAGGGTGTACAAAAGTGTACAAGTGTGTACAAGCTTGTACAAGTGTGTACAAGGGTGTACAAGTGTGTACAAGGGTGTACAGGTTTGTACAAGGTTGTACAAATGTGTACAAGGATGTACAAGTATGTACAAGAATGTACAATTTTGTACAAGTGTGTACAAGTTTGTAAAAGGTTGTACAAGTGTGTACAAGGGTGAACAAGTGTGTACAAGTGTGTACAAGGTTGTACAAGTTTTTACAAGGTTGTACAAGTGTGTACAAGGTTGTACAAGTGTGTACAAGGTTGTACAAGTGTATACAAGGTTGTACAAGTGTGTACAAGGTTGTATAAGTGTGTACAAGGTTGAAAAAGTGTGTACAAGGTTGTACAAGTGTGTACAAGGTTGTACAAGTGTGTACAAGGTTGTACAAGTGTGTACAAGGTTGTACAAGTGTGTACAAAGGTGTACAAGTGTGTACAAGGTTGTACAAGTGTGTACAAGGTTGTACAAGTGTGTACAAGGTTGTACAAGTGTGTACAAGGTTGTACAAGGTTGTACAATTGTTTACAAGGTTGTACATGTGTGTACAAGGTTGTACAAGTGTGTACAAGGTTGTACAAGTGTGTAAAGGGTGTACAAGTTTGTACAAGTGTGTACAAGTTTGTACAATTGTGTACAAGTTTGTACAAGGTTGTACAAATGTATACAAGGGTGTACAAAAGTGTACAAGGGTGCACAAGTTTGTACAAGGGTGTACAAGTGTGTACAAGCTTGTACAAGTGTGTACAAGCTTGTACAAGTGTGTACAAGGGTGTACAGGTTTGTACAAGGTTGTACAAGTGTTTACAAGGGTGTACAAGTATGTACAAGAATGTACAAGTTTGTACAAGTGTGTACAAGTTTGTAAAAGGTTGTACAAGTGTGTACAAGGGTGTACAAGTGTGTACAAGGGTGCACAAGTGTGTACAAGCTTGTACAAGTGTGTACAAGGGTGTTCAGGTTTGTACAAGGTTGTACAAGTGTGTACAAGGATGTACAAGTATGTACAAGAATGTACAATTTTGTACAAGTGTGTACAAGTTTGTAAAAGGTTGTACAAGTGTGTACAAGAGTGTACAAGTGTGTACAAGGTTGTACAAGTGTGTACAAGCTTGT
Organism: Macrosteles quadrilineatus; assembly: GCF_028750875.1. Taxonomy (NCBI): domain Eukaryota; kingdom Metazoa; phylum Arthropoda; class Insecta; order Hemiptera; family Cicadellidae; genus Macrosteles; species Macrosteles quadrilineatus. Next base: position 66,675 of record NW_026542720.1, read on the forward strand.
ACAAGTGTGTACAAGGGTGTACAAGTGTGTACAAGCTTGTACAAGTGTGTACAAGGGTGTACAAGTGTGTACAAGGGTGTACAAGTGTGTACAAGGTTGTACAAGTTTTTACAAGGTTGTACAAGTGTGTACAAGGTTGTACACGTGTGTACAAGGTTGTACAAGTGTGTACAAGGTTGTACAAGTGTGTACAAGGGTGTACAAGTGTGTACAAGGGTGTACAAGTGTGTACAAGGTTGTACAAGTTTTTACAAGGTTGTACAAGTGTGTACAAGGTTGTACAAGTGTGTACAAGGTTGTACAAGTGTGTACAAGGTTGTACAAGTGTGTACAAGGTTGTACAAGTGAGTACAAGGGTGTACAAGTTTGTACAAGTGTGTACAAGTTTGTACAAGTGTGTACAAGTTTGTACAAGGTTGTACAAATGTATACAAGGGTGTACAAAAGTGTACAAGGGTGCACAAGTTTGTACAAGGGTGTACAAGTGTGTACAAGCTTGTACAAGTGTGTACAAGCTTGTACAAGTGTGTACAAGGGTGTACAGGTTTGTACAAGGTTGTACAAGTGTTTACAAGGGTGTACAAGTATGTACAAGAATGTACAAGTTTGTACAAGTGTGTACAAGTGTGTACAAGGTTGTACAAGTGTGTACAAGGTTGTACAAGTGTGTACAAGGTTGTACAAGTGTGTACAAGGTTGTACAAGTGTGTACAAGGTTGTACAAGTGTGTACAAGGTTGTACAAGTGTGTACTAGGTTGTACAAGTGTGTACAAAGGTGTACAAGTGTGTACAAGGTTGTACAAGTGTGTACAAGGTTGAACAAGTGTGTAGAAGGTTGTACAAGGTTGTACAATTGTGTACAAGGTTGTACAAGTGTGTACAAGGTTGTACAAGTGTGTACAAGGGTGTACAAGTTTGTACAAGTGTGTACAAGTTTGTACAAGTGTGTACAAGTTTGTACAAGGTTGTACAAATGTATACAAGGGTGTACAAAAGTGTACAAGGGTGCACAAGTTTGTACAAGGGTGTACAAGTGTGTACAAGCTTGTACAAGTGTGTACAAGGGTGTACAGGTTTGTACAAGGTTGTACAAGTGTTTACAAGGGTGTACAAGTATGTACAAGAATGTAAAAGTTTGTACAAGTGTGTACAAGTTTGTAAAAGGTTGTACAAGTGTGGACAAGGGTGCACAAGTGTGTACAAGGGTGTACAATCGTGTACAATCTTGTACAAGTGTGTACAAGGGTGTACAGGTTTGTACAAGGTTGTACAAGTGTGTACAAGGTTGTACAAGTGTGTACAAGGGTGTACAAGTTTGTACAAGTGTGTACAAGTTTGTACAATTGTGTACAAGTTTGTACAAGGTTGTACAAATGTATACAAGGGTGTACAAAAGTAAACAAGGGTGCACAAGTTTGTACAAGGGTGTACAAGTGAGTACAAGCTTGTACAATTGTGTACAAGCTTGTACAAGTGTGTACAAGGTTGTACAAGTGTATACAAGGTTGTACAAGTGTGTACAAGGTTGTATAAGTGTGTACAAGCTTGTACAAGTGTGTACAAGGTTGTACAAGTGTGTACAAGGTTGTACAAGTGTGTACAAGGTTGTACAAGTGTGTACAAGGTTGTACAAGTGTGTACAAAGGTGTACAAGTGTGTACAAGGTTGTACAAGTGTGTACAAGGTTGTACAAGTGTGTACAAGGTTGTACAAGTGTGTACAAGGTTGTACAAGGTTGTACAATTGTGTACAAGGTTGTACATGTGTGTACAAGGTTGTACAAGTGTGTACAAGGTTGTACAAGTGTGTACAAGGGTGTACAAGTTTGTACAAGTGTGTACAAGTTTGTACAATTGTGTACAAGGTTGTACAAGGTTGTACAATTGTGTACAAGGTTGTACAAGTGTGTACAAGGTTGTACAAGTGTGTACAAGCTTGTACAAGTGTGTACAAGCTTGTACAAGTGTGTACAAGGGTGTACAGGTTTGTACAAGGTTGTACAAGTGTTTACAAGGGTGTACAAGTATGTACAAGAATGTACAAGTTTGTACAAGTGTGTACAAGTTTGTAAAAGGTTGTACAAGTGTGTACAAGGGTGTACAAGTGTGTACAAGGGTGCACAAGTGTGTACAAGCTTGTACAAGTGTGTACAAGGGTGTTCAGGTTTGTACAAGGTTGTACAAGTGTGTACAAGGATGTACAAGTATGTACAAGAATGTACAATTTTGTACAAGTGTGTACAAGTTTGTAAAAGGTTGTACAAGTGTGTACAAGGGTGTACAAGTGTGTACAAGGTTGTACAAGTGTGTACAAGCTTGTACAAGTGTGTACAAGGGTGTACAAGTTTGTACAAGCTTGTACAAGTGTGTACAAGGGTGTACAAGTGTGTACAAGCTTGTACAAGTGTGTACAAGGGTGTACAAGTGTGTACAAGGGTGTACAATTGTGTACAAGGTTGTACAAGTTTTTACAAGGTTGTACAAGTGTGTACAAGGTTGTACAAGTGTGTACAAGGTTGTACAAGTGTGTACAAGGTTGTACAAGTGTGTACAAGGGTGTACAAGTGTGTACAAGGGTGTACAAGTGTGTACAAGGGTGTACAAGTGTGTACAAGGTTGTACAAGTTTTTACAAGGTTGTACAAGTGTGTACAAGGTTGTACAAGTGTGTACAAGGTTGTACAAGTGTGTACAAGGTTGTACAAGTGAGTACAAGGGTGTACAAGTTTGTACAAGTGTGTACAAGTTTGTACAAGTGTGTACAAGTTTGTACAAGGTTGTACAAATGTATACAAGGGTGTACAAAAGTGTACAAGGGTGCACAAGTTTGTACAAGGGTGTACAAGTGTGTACAAGCTTGTACAAGTGTGTACAAGCTTGTACAAGTGTGTACAAGGGTGTACAGGTTTGTACAAGGTTGTACAAGTGTTTACAAGGGTGTACAAGTATGTACAAGAATGTACAAGTTTGTACAAGTGTGTACAAGTGTGTACAAGGTTGTACAAGTGTGTACAAGGTTGTACAAGTGTGTACAAGGTTGTACAAGTGTGTACAAGGTTGTAAAAGTGTGTACAAAGGTGTACAAGTGTGTACAAGGTTGTACAAGTGTGTACAAGGTTGAACAAGTGTGTAGAAGGTTGTACAAGGTTGTACAATTGTGTACAAGGTTGTACAAGTGTGTAAAAGGTTGTACAAGTGTGTACAAGGGTGTACAAGTTTGTACAAGTGTGTACAAGTTTGTACAAGTGTGTACAAGTTTGTACAAGGTTGTACAAATGTATACAAGGGTGTACAAAAGTGTACAAGGGTGCACAAGTTTGTACAAGGGTGTACAAGTGTGTACAAGCTTGTACAAGTGTGTACAAGGGTGTACAGGTTTGTACAAGGTTGTACAAGTGTTTACAAGGGTGTACAAGTATGTACAAGAATGTAAAAGTTTGTACAAGTGTGTACAAGTTTGTAAAAGGTTGTACAAGTGTGGACAAGGGTGCACAAGTGTGTACAAGGGTGTACAATCGTGTACAATCTTGTACAAGTGTGTACAAGGGTGTACAGGTTTGTACAAGGTTGTACAAGTGTGTACAAGGTTGTACAAGTGTGTACAAGGGTGTACAAGTTTGTACAAGTGTGTACAAGTTTGTACAATTGTGTACAAGTTTGTACAAGGTTGTACAAATGTATACAAGGGTGTACAAAAGTAAACAAGGGTGCACAAGTTTGTACAAGGGTGTACAAGTGAGTACAAGCTTGTACAAGTGTGTACAAGCTTGTACAAGTGTGTACAAGGGTGTACAGGTTTGTACAAGTTTGTACAAGTGTTTACAAGGGTGTACAAGTATGTACAAAAATGTACAAGTTTGTACAAGTGTGTACAAGTTTGTAAAAGGTTGTACAAGTGTGTACAATGGTGTACAAGTGTGTACAAGGGTGCACAAGTGTGTACAAGGGTGTACAATCGTGTACAAGCTTGTACAAGTGTGTTCAAGGGTGTACAGGTTTGTACAAGGTTGTACAAGTGTTTACAAGGGTGTACAAGTATGTACAAGAATGTACAAGTTTGTACAAGTGTGTACAAGTTTGTAAAAGGTTGTACAAGTGTGTACAAGGGTGTACAAGTGTGTACAAGGGTGCACAAGTGTGTACAAGCTTGTACAAGTGTGTACAAGGGTGTTCAGGTTTGTACAAGGTTGTACAAGTGTGTACAAGGATGTACAAGTATGTACAAGAATGTACAATTTTGTACAAGTGTGTACAAGTTTGTAAAAGGTTGTACAAGTGTGTACAAGGGTGTACAAGTGTGTACAAGGTTGTACAAGTGTGTACAAGCTTGTACAAGTGTGTACAAGGGTGTACAAGTGTGTACAAGCTTGTACAAGTGTGTACAAGGGTGTACAAGTGTGTACAAGGGTGTACAAGTGTGTACAAGGTTGTACAAGTTTTTACAAGGTTGTACAAGTGTGTACAAGGTTGTACAAGTGTGTACAAGGTTGTACAAGTGTGTACAAGGTTGTACAAGTGTGTACAAGGGTGTACAAGTGTGTACAAGGGTGTACAAGTGTGTACAAGGTTGTACAAGTTTTTACAAGGTTGTACAAGTGTGTACAAGGTTGTACAAGTGTGTACAAGGTTGTACAAGTGTGTACAAGGTTGTACAAGTGTGTACAAGGTTGTACAAGTGTGTACAAGGTTGTACAAGTGAGTACAAGGGTGTACAAGTTTGTACAAGTGTGTACAAGGTTGTATAAGTGTGTACAAGGCTGAAAAAGTGTGTACAAGGTTGTACAAGTGTGTACAAGGTTGTACAAGTGTGTACAAGGTTGAACAAGTGTGTACAAGGTTGTACAAGTGTGTACAAAGGTGTACAAGTGTGTACAAGGTTGTACAAGTGTGTACAAGGTTGTACAAGTGTGTACAAGGTTGTACAAGTGTGTACAAGGTTGTACAAGGTTGTACAATTGTGTACAAGGTTGTACATGTGTGTACAAGGTTGTACAAGTGTGTACAAGGTTGTACAAGTGTGTACAAGGGTGTACAAGTTTGTACAAGTGTGTACAAGTTTGTACAATTGTGTACAAGTTTGTACAAGGTTGTACAAATGTATACAAGGGTGTACAAAAGTGTACAAGGGTGCACAAGTTTGTACAAGGGTGTACAAGTGTGTACAAGCTTGTACAAGTGTGTACAAGCTTGTACAAGTGTGTACAAGGGTGTACAGGTTTGTACAAGGTTGTACAAGTGTTTAAAAGGGTGTACAAGTATGTACAAGAATGTACAAGTTTGTACAAGTGTGTACAAGTTTGTAAAAGGTTGTACAAGTGTGTACAAGGGTGTACAAGTGTGTACAAGGGTGCACAAGTGTGTACAAGCTTGTACAAGTGTGTACAAGGGTGTTCAGGTTTGTACAAGGTTGTACAAGTGTGTACCAGGATGTACAAGTATGTACAAGAATGTACAATTTTGTACAAGTGTGTACAAGTTTGTAAAAGGTTGTACAAGTGTGTACAAGGGTGTACAAGTGTGTACAAGGTTGTACAAGTGTGTACAAGCTTGTACAAGTGTGTACAAGGGTGTACAAGTGTGTACAAGCTTGTACAAGTGTGTACAAGGGTGTACAAGTGTGTACAAGGGTGTACAAGTGTGTACAAGGTTGTACAAGTTTTTACAAGGTTGTACAAGTGTGTACAAGGTTGTACAAGTGTGTACAAGGTTGTACAAGTGTGTACAAGGTTGTACAAGTGTGTACAAGGGTGTACAAGTGTGTACAAGGGTGTACAAGTGTGTACAAGGTTGTACAAGTTTTTACAAGGTTGTACAAGTGTGTACAAGGTTGTACAAGTGTGTACAAGGTTGTACAAGTGTGTACAAGGTTGTACAAGTGAGTACAAGGGTGTACAAGTTTGTACAAGTGTGTACAAGTTTGTACAAGTGTGTACAAGTTTGTACAAGTGTGTACAAGTTTGTACAAGGTTGTGCAAATGTATACAAGGGTGTACAAAAGTGTACAAGGGTGCACAAGTTTGTACAAGGGTGTACAAGTGTGTACAAGCTTGTACAAGTGTGTACAAGCTTGTACAAGTGTGTACAAGGGTGTACAGGTTTGTACAAGGTTGTACAAGTGTTTACAAGGGTGTACAAGTATGTACAAGAATGTACAAGTTTGTACAAGTGTGTACAAGTGTGTACAAGGTTGTACAAGTGTGTACAAGGTTGTACAAGTGTGTACAAGGTTGTACAAGTGTGTACATAGTTGTACAAGTGTGTACAAGGTTGTACAAGTGTGTACAAAGGTGTACAAGTGTGTACAAGGTTGTACAAGTGTGTACAAGGTTGAACAAGTGTGTAGAAGGTTGTACAAGGTTGTACAATTGTGTACAAGGTTGTACAAGTGTGTACAAGGTTGTACAAGTGTGTACAAGGTTGTACAAGTGTGTACAAGGGTGTACAAGTTTGTACAAGTGTGTACAAGTTTGTACAAGTGTGTACAAGTTTGTACAAGGTTGTACAAATGTATACAAGGGTGTACAAAAGTGTACAAGGGTGCACAAGTTTGTACAAGGGTGTACAAGTGTGTACAAGCTTGTACAAGTGTGTACAAGGGTGTACAGGTTTGTACAAGGTTGTACAAGTGTTTACTAGGGTGTACAAGTATGTACAAGAATGTAAAAGTTTGTACAAGTGTGTACAAGTTTGTAAAAGGTTGTACAAGTGTGGACAAGGGTGCACAAGTGTGTACAAGGGTGTACAATCGTGTACAATCTTGTACAAGTGTGTACAAGGGTGTACAGGTTTGTACAAGGTTGTACAAGTGTGTACAAGGTTGTACAAGTGTGTACAAGGGTGTACAAGTTTGTACAAGTGTGTACAAGTTTGTACAATTGTGTACAAGTTTGTACAAGGTTGTACAAATGTATACAAGGGTGTACAAAAGTAAACAAGGGTGCACAAGTTTGTACAAGGGTGTACAAGTGAGTACAAGCTTGTACAAGTGTGTACAAGCTTGTACAAGTGTGTACAAGGGTGTACAGGTTTGTACAAGTTTGTACAAGTGTTTACAAGGGTGTACAAGTATGTACAAGAATGTACAAGTTTGTACAAGTGTGTACAAGTTTGTAAAAGGTTGTACAAGTGTGTACAATGGTGTACAAGTGTGTACAAGGGTGCACAAGTGTGTACAAGGGTGTACAATCGTGTACAAGCTTGTACAAGTGTGTTCAAGGGTGTACAGGTTTGTACAAGGTTGTACAAGTGTGTACAAGGGTGTACAAATGTGTACAAGGATGTAAAAGTTTGTACAAGTGTGTACAAGTTTGTACAAGGTTGTACAAGTAAGTACAAGTTTGTACAAGGGTGCACAAGTGTGTACAAGGTTGTACAAGTGTGTACAAGCTTGTACAAGTGTGTACAATGTTGTACAAGTGTGTACAAGGTTGTACAAGTGTGTACAAGGGTGTACAAGTATGTACAAGAATGTACAAGTTTGTACAAGTGTGTACAAGGGTGTACAAGTATGTACAAGAATGTACAAGTTTGTACAAGTGTGTACAAGGATGTACAAATGTGTACAAGGATGTAAAAGTTTGTACAAGTGTGTACAAGTTTGTACAAGGTTGTACAAGGTTGTACAAGTGTGTACAAGGTTGTACAAGTGTGTACAAGGTTGTACAAGTGTGTACAAGGTTGTACAAGTGTGTACAAGGTTGTACAAGTGTGTACAAGGGTGCACAAGTGTGTACAAGGGTGTACAAGTATGTACAAGAATGTACAAGTTTGTACAAGTGTGTACAAGGGTGTACAAGTATGTACAAGAATGTACAAGTTTGTACAAGTGTGTACAAGGATGTACAAATGTGTACAAGGATGTAAAAGTTTGTACAAGTGTGTACAAGTTTGTACAAGGTTGTACAAGGTTGTACAAGTGTGTACAAGGTTGTACAAGTGTGTACAAGGTTGTACAAGTGTGTACAATGTTGTACAAGTGTGTACACGGTTGTACAAGTGTGTACAAGGGTGCACAAGTGTGTACAAGGGTGTACAATCGTGTACAAGCTTGTACAATCGTGTACATGCTTGTTTCAAGTTTGTACAAGGGTTTACAGGTTTGTACAAGGTTGTACAAGTGTGTACAAGGGTGTACAAGTATGTACAAGAATGTACAAGTTTGTACAAGTGTGTACAAGGGTGTACAAATGTGTACAAGGATGTAAAAGTTTGTACAAGTGTGTACAAGTTTGTACAAGGTTGTACAAGGTTGTACAAGTGTGTACAAGGTTGTACAAGTGTGTACAAGGTTGTACAAGTGTGTACAAGTTTGTACAAGTGTGTACAAGTTTGTACAAGTGTGTACAAGTTTGTACAAGGTTGTACAAATGTGTACAAGGGTGTACAAAAGTGTACAAGGGTGCACAAGTTTGTACAAGGTTGTACAAGTGTGTACAAGGGTGTACAGGTTTGTACAAGGTTGTACAAGTGTTTACAAGGTTGTACAAGTGTGTACAAGGTTGCACAAGTGTGTACAAGAGTGTACAATCGTGTACAAGCTTGTACAAGTGTGTACAAGGGTTTACAGGTTTGTACAAGGTTGTACAAGTGTGTACAAGGTTTTACAATTGTGTACAAGGTTGTACAAGTGTGTACAAGGTTGTACAAGTGTGTACAAGTTTGTACAAGTGTGTACAAGCTTGTACAAGTGTGTACAAGGTTGTACAAGTGTGTACATGGTTGTTCAAGTGTGTACATGTTTGTACAAGTGTGTTTAAGTTTGTACAAGGTTGTACAAATGTGTACAAGGGTGTACAAAAGTGTACAAGTGTGTACAAGCTTGTACAAGTGTGTACAAGGGTGTACAAGTGTGTACAAGGGTGTACAGGTTTGTACAAGGTTGTACAAATGTGTACAAGGATGTACAAGTATGTACAAGAATGTACAATTTTGTACAAGTGTGTACAAGTTTGTAAAAGGTTGTACAAGTGTGTACAAGGGTGAACAAGTGTGTAAAAGTGTGTACAAGGTTGTACAAGTTTTTACAAGGTTGTACAAGTGTGTACAAGGTTGTACAAGTGTGTACAAGGTTGTACAAGTGTATACAAGGTTGTACAAGTGTGTACAAGGTTGTACAAGTGTGTACAAAGGTGTACAAGTGTGTACAAGGTTGTACAAGTGTGTACAAGGTTGTACAAGTGTGTACAAGGTTGTACAAGTGTGTACAAGGTTGTACAAGTGTGTACAAGGTTGTACAAGGTTGTACAATTGTGTACAAGGTTGTACATGTGTGTACAAGGTTGTACAAGTGTGTACAAGGTTGTACAAGTGTGTACAAGGGTGTACAAGTTTGTACAAGTGTGTACAAGTTTGTACAATTGTGTACAAGTTTGTACAAGGTTGTACAAATGTATACAAGGGTGTACAAAAGTGTACAAGGGTGCACAAGTTTGTACAAGGGTGTACAAGTGTGTACAAGCTTGTACAAGTGTGTACAAGCTTGTACAAGTGTGTACAAGGGTGTACAGGTTTGTACAAGGTTGTACAAGTGTTTACAAGGGTGTACAAGTATGTACAAGAATGTACAAGTTTGTACAAGTGTGTACAAGTTTGTAAAAGGTTGTACAAGTGTGTACAAGGGTGTACAAGTGTGTACAAGGGTGCACAAGTGTGTACAAGCTTGTACAAGTGTGTACAAGGGTGTTCAGGTTTGTACAAGGTTGTACAAGTGTGTACAAGGATGTACAAGTATGTACAAGAATGTACAATTTTGTACAAGTGTGTACAAGTGTGTACAAGGGTGTACAAGTGTGTACAAGGTTGTACAAGTGTGTACAAGGTTGTACAAGTGTGTACAAGCTTGTACAAGTGTGTACAAGCTTGTACAAGTGTGTACAAGGGTGTACAAGTGTGTACAAGCTTGTACAAGTGTGTACAAGGGTGTACAAGTGTGTACAAGGGTGTACAAGTGTGTACAAGGTTGTACAAGTTTTTACAAGGTTGTACAAGTGTGTACAAGGTTGTACAAGTGTGTACAAGGTTGTACAAGTGTGTACAAGGTTGTACAAGTGTGTACAAGGGTGTACAAGTGTGTACAAGGGTGTACAAGTGTGTACAAGGTTGTACAAGTTTTTACAAGGTTGTACAAGTGTGTACAAGGTTGTACAAGTGTGTACAAGGTTGTACAAGTGTGTACAAGGTTGTACAAGTGAGTACAAGGGTGTACAAGTTTGTACAAGTGTGTACAAGTTTGTACAAGTGTGTACAAGTTTGTACAAGGTTGTACAAATGTATACAAGGGTGTACAAAAGTGTACAAGGGTGCACAAGTTTGTACAAGGGTGTACAAGTGTGTACAAGCTTGTACAAGTGTGTACAAGCTTGTACAAGTGTGTACAAGGGTGTACAGGTTTGTACAAGGTTGTACAAGTGTTTACAAGGGTGTACAAGTATGTACAAGAATGTACAAGTTTGTACAAGTGTGTACAAGTGTGTACAAGGTTGTACAAGTGTGTACAAGGTTGTACAAGTGTGTACAAGGTTGTACAAGTGTGTACAAGGTTGTACAAGTGTGTACAAAGGTGTACAAGTGTGTACAAGGTTGTACAAGTGTGTACAAGGTTGAACAAGTGTGTAGAAGGTTGTACAAGGTTGTACAATTGTGTACAAGGTTGTACAAGTGTGTACAAGGTTGTACAAGTGTGTACAAGGGTGTACAAGGTTGTACAAGTGTGTACAAGGTTGTACAAGTGTGTACAAGGGTGTACAAGTTTTTACAAGTGTGTACAAGTTTGTACAAGTGTGTACAAGTTTGTACAAGGTTGTACAAATGTATACAAGGGTGTACAAAAGTGTACAAGGGTGCACAAGTTTGTATTAGGGTGTACAAGTGTGTACAAGCTTGTACAAGTGTGTACAAGGGTGTACAGGTTTGTACAAGGTTGTACAAGTGTTTACAAGGGTGTACAAGTATGTACAAGAATGTAAAAGTTTGTATAAGTGTGTACAAGTTTGTAAAAGGTTGTACAAGTGTGGACAATGGTGCACAAGTGTGTACAAGGGTGTACAATCGTGTACAATCTTGTACAAGTGTGTACAAGGGTGTACAGGTTTGTACAAGGTTGTACAAGTGTGTACAAGGTTGTACAAGTGTGTACAAGGGTGTACAAGTTTGTACAAGTGTGTACAAGTTTGTACAATTGTGTACAAGTTTGTACAAGGTTGTACAAATGTATACAAGGGTGTACAAAAGTAAACAAGGGTGCACAAGTTTGTACAAGGGTGTACAAGTGAGTACAAGCTTGTACAAGTGTGTACAAGCTTGTACAAGTGTGTACAAGGTTGTACAAGTGTATACAAGGTTGTACAAGTGTGTACAAGGTTGTATAAGTGTGTACAAGGTTGAAAAAGTGTGTACAAGGTTGTACAAGTGTGTACAAGGTTGTACAAGTGTGTACAAGGTGGTACAAGTGTGTACAAGGTTGTACAAGTGTGTACAAAGGTGTACAAGTGTGTACAAGGTTGTACAAGTGTGTACAAGGTTGTACAAGTGTGTACAAGGTTGTACAAGTGTGTACAAGGTTGTACAAGGTTGTACAATTGTGTACAAGGTTGTACATGTGTGTACAAGGTTGTACAAGTGTGTACAAGGTTGTACAAGTGTGTACAAGGGTGTACAAGTTTGTACAAGTGTGTACAAGTTTGTACAATTGTGTACAAGTTTGTACAAGGTTGTACAAATGTATACAAGGGTGTACAAAAGTGTACAAGGGTGCACAAGTTTGTACAAGGGTGTACAAGTGTGTACAAGCTTGTACAAGTGTGTACAAGCTTGTACAAGTGTGTACAAGGGTGTACAGGTTTGTACAAGGTTGTACAAGTGTTTACAAGGGTGTACAAGTATGTACAAGAATGTACAAGTTTGTACAAGTGTGTACAAGTTTGTAAAAGGTTGTACAAGTGTGTACAAGGGTGTACAAGTGTGTACAAGGGTGCACAAGTGTGTACAAGCTTGTACAAGTGTGTACAAGGGTGTTCAGGTTTGTACAAGGTTGTACAAGTGTGTACAAGGATGTACAAGTATGTACAAGAATGTACAATTTTGTACAAGTGTGTACAAGTTTGTAAAAGGTTGTACAAGTGTGTACAAGGGTGTACAAGTGTGTACAAGGTTGTACAAGTGTGTACAAGCTTGTACAAGTGTGTACAAGGGTGTACAAGTGTGTACAAGCTTGTACAAGTGTGTACAAGGGTGTACAAGTGTGTACAAGGGTGTACAAGTGTGTACAAGGTTGTACAAGTTTTTACAAGGTTGTACAAGTGTGTACAAGGTTGTACAAGTGTGTACAAGGTTGTACAAGTGTGTACAAGGTTGTACAAGTGTGTACAAGGGTGTACAAGTGTGTACAAGGGTGTACAAGTGTGTACAAGGTTGTACAAGTTTTTACAAGGTTGTACAAGTGTGTACAAGATTGTACAAGTGTGTACAAGGTTGTACAAGTGTGTACAAGGTTGTACAAGTGAGTACAAGGGTGTACAAGTTTGTACAAGTGTGTACAAGTTTGTACAAGTGTGTACAAGTTTGTACAAGGTTGTACAAATGTATACAAGGGTGTACAAAAGTGTACAAGGGTGCACAAGTTTGTACAAGGGTGTACAAGTGTGTACAAGCTTGTACAAGTGTGTACAAGCTTGTACAAGTGTGTACAAGGGTGTACAGGTTTGTACAAGGTTGTACAAGTGTTTACAAGGGTGTACAAGTATGTACAAGAATGTACAAGTTTGTACAAGTGTGTACAAGTGTTTACAAGGTTGTACAAGTGTGTACAAGGTTGTACAAGTGTGTACAAGGTTGTACAAGTGTGTACAAGGTTGTACAAGTGTGTACAAAGGTGTACAAGTGTGTACAAGGTTGTACAAGTGTGTACAAGGTTGAACAAGTGTGTAGAAGGTTGTACAAGGTTGTACAATTGTGTACAAGGTTGTACAAGTGTGTACAAGGTTGTACAAGTGTGTACAAGGGTGTACAAGTTTGTACAAGTGTGTACAAGTTTGTACAAGTGTGTACAAGTTTGTACAAGTGTGTACAAGTTTGTACAAGGTTGTACAAATGTATACAAGGGTGTACAAAAGTGTACAAGGGTGCACAAGTTTGTACAAGGGTGTACAAGTGTGTACAAGCTTGTACAAGTGTGTACAAGGGTGTACAGGTTTGTACAAGGTTGTACAAGTGTTTACAAGGGTGTACAAGTATGTACAAGAATGTAAAAGTTTGTACAAGTGTGTACAAGTTTGTAAAAGGTTGTACAAGTGTGGACAAGGGTGCACAAGTGTGTACAAGGGTGTACAATCGTGTACAATCTTGTACAAGTGTGTACAAGGGTGTACAGGTTTGTACAAGGTTGTACAAGTGTGTACAAGGTTGTACAAGTGTGTACAAGGGTGTACAAGTTTGTACAAGTGTGTACAAGTTTGTACAATTGTGTACAAGTTTGTACAAGGTTGTACAAATGTATACAAGGGTGTACAAAAGTAAACAAGGGTGCACAAGTTTGTACAAGGGTGTACAAGTGAGTACAAGCTTGTACAAGTGTGTACAAGCTTGTACAAGTGTGTACAAGGGTGTACAGGTTTGTACAAGTTTGTACAAGTGTTTACAAGGGTGTACAAGTATGTACAAGAATGTACAAGTTTGTACAAGTGTGTACAAGTTTGTAAAAGGTTGTACAAGTGTGTACAATGGTGTACAAGTGTGTACAAGGGTGCACAAGTGTGTACAAGGGTGTACAATCGTGTACAAGCTTGTACAAGTGTGTTCAAGGGTGTACAGGTTTGTACAAGGTTGTACAAGTGTGTACAAGGGTGTACAAATGTGTACAAGGATGTAAAAGTTTGTACAAGTGTGTACAAGTTTGTACAAGGTTGTACAAGTAAGTACAAGTTTGTACAAGGGTGCACAAGTGTGTACAAGGTTGTACAAGTGTGTACAAGCTTGTACAAGTGTGTACAATGTTGTACAAGTGTGTACAAGGTTGTACAAGTGTGTACAAGGTTGTACAAGTGTGTACAAGGTTGTACAAGTGTGTACAAGGTTGTACAAGTGTGTACAAGGTTGTACAAGTGTGTACATGGTTGTACAAGTGTGTACAAGGTTGTACAAGTGTGTACAAGGTTGTTCAAGTGTGTACAAGGGTGCACAAGTGTGTACAAGGGTGTACAATCGTGTACAAGCTTGTACAAGTTTTTACAAGGTTGTACAAGTGTGTACAAGGTTGTACAAGTGTGTACAAGGTTGTACAAGTGTGTACAAGGTTGTACAAGTGTGTACAAGGTTTTACAAGTGTGTACAAGGTTGTACAAGTGTGTACAAGGTTGTACAAGTGTGTACAAGGTTGTATAAGTGTGTACAAAGGTGTACAAGTGTGTACAAGGTTGTACAAGTGTGTACAAGGTTGTACAAGTGTGTACATGGTTGTACAAGGTTGTACAATTGTGTACAAGGTTGTACAAGTGTGTACAAGGTTGTACAAGGTGTACAAGGGTGTAGAAGTTTGTACAAGTGTGTACAAGTTTGTACAAGTGTGTACAAGTTTTTACAAGGTTGTACAAATGTATACAAGGGTGTACAAAAGTGTACAAGGGTGCACAAGTTTGTACAAGGGTGTACAAGTGTGTACAAGCTTGTACAAGTGTGTACAAGCTTGTACAAGTGTGTACAAGGGTGTACAGGTTTGTACAAGGTTGTACAAGTGTTTACAAGGGTGTACAAAAGAATGTACAAGTTTGTACAAGTGTGTACAAGTTTGTAAAAGGTTGTACAAGTGTGTACAAGGTTGTACAAATGTGTACAAGGTTGTACCATAGTGTACAAGGTTGTACAAGTGTGTACAAAGGTGTACAAGTGTGTACAAGGTTGTACAAGTGTGTACAAAGTTGTACAAGTGTGTACATGGTTGTACAAGGTTTTACAATTGTGTACAAGGTTGTACAAGTGTGTACAAGTTTGTACAAGGTTGTACAAATGTACACAAGGGTGTACAAAAGTGTACAAGGGTGCACAAGTTTGTACAAGGTTGTACAAGTGTGTACAAGTTTGTACAAGGTTGTACAAGTGTGTACAAGTTTGTACAAGGTTGTACAAACGTGTACAATTGTGTACAAGGTTGTACAAGTGTGTACAAGGTTGTACAAGTGTGTACAAGGTTGTACAAGTGTGTACAAGGTTGTACAAGTGTGTACAAGGTTGTACAAGTGTGTACAAGGGTGCACAAGTGTGTACAAGGGTGTACAATCGTGTACAAGCTTGTACAATCGTGTACAAGCTTGTACAAGTGTGTACAAGGGTTTACAGGTTTTACAAGGTTGTACAAGTGTGTACAAGGGTGTACAAATGTGTACAAGGATGTAAAAGTTTGTACAAGTGTGTACAAGTTTGTACAAGGTTGTACAAGTGTGTACAATGTTTTACAATTGTGTACAAGGTTGTACAAGTGCGTACAAGGTTGTACAGGTTTGTACAAGGTTGTTCAAGTGTTTACAAGGGAGTACAAGTATGTACACGAATGTACAAGTTTGTACAAGTGTGTACAAGTGTGTACAAGGTTGTACAAGTGTGTACAAGGTTGTACAAGTGTGTACAAGGTTGTACAAGTGTGTACAAGGTTGTACAAGTGTGTACAAGGTTGACCAAGTGTGTACAAAGGTGTACAAGTGTGTACAAGGTTGTACAAGTGTGTACAAGGTTGTACAAGGTTGTACAATTGTGTACAAGGTTGTACAAGTGTGTACAAGGTTGTACAAGTGTGTACAAGGGTGTACAAGTTTGTACAAGTGTGTACAAGTTTGTACAAGTGTGCACAAGTTTGTACAAGGTTGTACAAATGTATACAAGGGTGTACAAAAGTGTACAAGGGTGCACAAGTTTGTACAAGGGTGTACAAGTGTGTACAAGCTTGTACAAGTGTGTACAAGGGTGTACAGGTTTGTACAAGGTTGTACAAGTGTTGACAAGGGTGTACAAGTATGTACAAGAATGTACAAGTTTGTACAAGTGTGTACAAGTTTGTAAAAGGTTGTACAAGTGTGTACAAGGGTGTACAAGTGTGTACAAGGGTGCACAAGTTTGAACAAGGGTGTACAAGTGTGTACAAGCTTGTACAAGTGTGTACAAGCTTGTACAAGTGTTTACAAGGGTGTACAAGTATGCACAAGAATGTACAAGTTTGTACAAGTGTGTACAAGTTTGTAAAAGGTTGTACAAGTGTGTACAAGGGTGTACAAGTGTGTACAAGGGTGCACAAGTGTGTACAAGGGTGTACAATCTTGTACAAGCTTGTACAATCGTGTACAAGAGTGTACAGGTTTGTACAAGGTTGTACAAGTGTGTACAAGGGTGTACAAATGTGTACAAGGATGTAAAAGTTTGTACAAGTGTGTACAAGTTTGTACAAGGTTGTACAAGTAAGTACAAGTTTGTACAAGAATGTACAAGTGTGTACAAGGTTTTACAATTGTGTAAAAGGTTGTACAAGTGTGTACAAGGTTGTACAAGTGTGTACAAGCTTGTACAAGTGTGTACAAGGTTGTACAAGTGTGTACAAGGTTGTACAAGTGTGTACAAGGTTGTACAAGTGTGTACAAGGGTGTACAGGTTTGTACAAGGTTGTACAAGTGTGTACAAGGTTGTACGAGTGTGTACAAGGGTGTACAAGTTTGTACAAGTGTGTACAAGTTTGTACAATTGTGTACAAGTTTGTACAAGGTTGTACAAATGTATACAAGGGTGTACAAAAGTGTACAAGGGTGCACAAGTTTGAACAAGGGTGTACAAGTGTGTACAAGCTTGTACAAGTGTTTACAAGGGTGTACAAGTATGCACAAGAATGTACAAGTTTGTACAAGTGTGTAAAAGTTTGTAAAAGGTTGTACAAGTGTGTACAAGGGTGTACAAGTGTGTACAAGGGTGCAAAAGTGTGTACAAGGGTGTACAATCTTGTACAAGCTTGTACAATCGTGTACAAGGGTGTACAGGTTTGTACAAGGTTGTACAAGTGTGTACAAGGGTGTACAAATGTGTACTAGGATGTAAAAGTTTGTACAAGTGTGTACAAGTTTGTACAAGGTTGTACAAGTAAGTACAAGTTTGTACAAGAATGTACAAGTGTGTACAAGGTTTTACAATTGTGTAAAAGGTTGTACAAGTGTGTAAAAGGTTGTACAAGTGTGTACAAGGTTGTACAAGTGTGTACAAGCTTGTACAAGTGTGTACAAGGTTGTACAAGTGTGTACAAGGTTGTACAAGTGTGTACAAGGTTGTACAAGTGTGTACAAGGTTGTACAAGTGTGTACAAGGTTGTACAAGTGTGTACAAGGTTGTACAAGTGTGTACAAGGTTGTACAAGGGTGTACAAGGTTGTACAAGTGTGTACAAGGGTGCACAAGTGTGTACATGGTTGTACAAGGTTGAACAATTGTGTACAAGGTTGTACAAGTGTGTACAAAGTTGTACAAGTGTGTACAAGGGTGTACAAGTTTGTACAAGTGTGTACAAGTTTGTACAAGTGTGTACACACTTGTACAACCTTGTACACACTTGTACAACCTTTTACACAATTGTAAAACCTTGTACACACTTGTACATTCTTGTACAAACTTGTACTTACTTGTACAACCTTGTACAAACTTGTACACACTTGTACAAACTTTTACATCCTTGTACACATTTGTACACCCTTGTACACACTTGTACAACCTTGTACAAACCTGTACACCCTTGTACACGATTGTACAAGCTTGTACAAGATTGTACACCCTTGTACACACTTGTGCACCCTTGTACACACTTGTACACCCTTGTACACACTTGTACAACCTTTTACAAACTTGTACACACTTGTACAAACTTGTACATTCTTGTGCATACTTGTACACCCTTGTAAACACTTGTACAAGCTTGTACACACTTGTACAAGCTTGTACACACTTGTACACCCTTGTTCAAACTTGTGCACCCTTGTACACTTTTGTACACCCTTGTATACATTTGTACAACCTTGTACAAACTTGTACACAATTGTACAAACTTGTACAACCTTGTACAAACCTGTACACCCTTGTACACACTTGTACAACCTTGTACACACTTGTACAACCTTGTACACACTTGTACAACCTTGTACACA
Organism: Macrosteles quadrilineatus; assembly: GCF_028750875.1. Taxonomy (NCBI): domain Eukaryota; kingdom Metazoa; phylum Arthropoda; class Insecta; order Hemiptera; family Cicadellidae; genus Macrosteles; species Macrosteles quadrilineatus. The sequence goes on from NW_026542720.1 coordinate 84,831, forward strand.
CTTGTACAAGCTTGTACACACTTGTACAACCTTGTACACACTTGTACAACCTTTTACACAATTGTAAAACCTTGTACACACTTGTACATTCTTGTACAAACTTGTACTTACTTGTACAACCTTGTACAAACTTGTACACACTTGTACAAACTTTTACATCCTTGTACACATTTGTACACCCTTGTACACACTTGTACAACCTTGTACAAACCTGTACACCCTTGTACACGATTGTACAAGCTTGTACAAGATTGTACACCCTTGTACACACTTGTGCACCCTTGTACACACTTGTACACCCTTGTACACACTTGTACAACCTTTTACAAACTTGTACACACTTGTACAAACTTGTACATTCTTGTGCATACTTGTACACCCTTGTAAACACTTGTACAAGCTTGTACACACTTGTACAAGCTTGTACACACTTGTACAAGCTTGTACACACTTGTACACCCTTGTTCAAACTTGTGCACCCTTGTACACACTTGTACACCCTTGTACACACTTGTACAACCTTTTACAAACTTGTACACACTTGTACAAACTTGTACATTCTTGTACATACTTGTACACCCTTGTAAACACTTGTACAACCTTGTACAAACCTGTACACCCTTGTACACACTTGTACTAGCTTGTACACACTTGTACACCCTTGTACAAACTTGTGCACCCTTGTACACTTTTGTACACCCTTGTATACATTTGTACAACCTTGTACAAACTTGTGCACACTTGTACAAACTTGTACACACTTGTACAAACTTGTACACCCTTGTACACACTTGTACAACCTTGTACACACTTGTACAGCCTTGTACACAATTGTACAACCTTGTACAACCTTGTACACACTTGTACAACCTTGTACACACTTGTACAACCTTGTACACACTTGTACAACCTTGTACACACTTGTACACCTTTGTACACACTTTTGCACCCTTGTACACTTTTGTACACCCTTGTATACATTTGTACAACCTTGTACAAACTTGTGCACACTTGTACAAACTTGTACACACTTGTACAAACTTGTACACCCTTGTACACACTTGTACAACCTTGTACACACTTGTACAACCTTGTACACAATTGTACAACCTTGTACAACCTTGTACACACTTGTACAACCTTGTACACACTTGTACAACCTTGTACACAATTGTAAAACATTGTACACACTTGTACAACCTTGTACAAACTTGTACACACTTGTACAAACTTTTACATCCTTGTACACATTTGTACACCCTTGTACACACTTGTACAACCTTGTACAAACCTGTAAACCCTTGTACACACTTGTACAAGCTTGTACACGATTGTACAAGCTTGTACACGATTGTACACCCTTGTACACACTTGTGCACCCTTGTACACACTTGTACAACCTTGTACACACTTGTACAACCTTGAACACACTTGTACAACCTTGTACACACTTGTACAACCTTGTACACACTTGTACAACCTTGTACACACTTGTACAACCTTGTACACACTTGTACAACCTTGTACACACTTGTACAACCTTGTACACACTTGTACAACCTTGTACACAATTGTACACGTTTGTACAACCTTGTACAAACTTGTACACACTTGTACAACCTTGTACAAACTTGTACACACTTGTACAACCTTGTACAAACTTGTGCACCCTTGTACACTTTTGTACACCCTTGTGTACATTTGTACAACCTTGTACAAACTTGTACACACTTGTACAAACTTGTACACACTTGTACAAACTTGTACACCCTTGTACACACTTGTACAACCTTGTACACACTTGTACAACCTTGTACACAATTGTAAAACCTTGTACAACCATGTACACACTTGTACAACTTTGTACACACTTGTACAACCTTGTACACACTTGTACACCTTTGTACACACTTGTACAACCTTGTACACTATGGTACAACCTTGAACACACTTGTACAACCTTGTACACACTTGTACAACCTTTTACAAACTTGTACACACTTGTACAAACTTGTACATTCTTTTGTACACCCTTGTAAACACTTGTACAACCTTGTACAAACCTGTACACCCTTGTACACACTTGTACAAGCTTGTACACACTTGTACAAGCTTGTACACACTTGTACACCCTTGTACAAACTTGTGCACCCTTGTACACTTTTGTACACCCTTGTATACATTTGTACAACCTTGTACAAACTTGTACACACTTGTACAAACTTGTACACACTTGTACAAACTTGTACACCCTTGTACACATTGTACAACCTTGTACACACTTGTACAACCTTGTACACAATTGTACAACCTTGTACAACCATGTACACACTTGTACAACCTTGTACACACTTGTACAACCTTGTACACACTTGTACACCTTTGTACACACTTATACAACCTTGTACACACTTGTACAACCATGTACACACTTGTACAACCTTGTACACACTTGTACAACCTTGTACACACTTGTACAACCTTGTACACACTTGTACAACCTTGTACACACTTGTACAACCTTGTACACACTTGTACAACCTTGTACACACTTGTACAAGCTTGTACACACTTGTACAACCTTGTACACACTTGTACACCCTTGTACACATTTGTACAACCTTGTACAAACTTGTACACACTTGTACAAACTTGTACACACTTGTACAAACTTGTACACACTTGTACAACCTTGTACACACTTGTACAACCTTGTACAACCTTGTACAAACTTGTACACACTTGTACAAACTTGTACACACTTGTACAAACTTTTACATCCTTGTACACATTTGTACACCCTTGTACACACTTGTACAAACTTGTACATTCTTGTACATACTTGTACACCCTTGTACACACTTGTACAACCTTGTACAAACCTGTAAACCCTTGTACAAACTTGAAACAAGCATGTACACGATTGTACAAGCTTGTACACGATTGTACACCCTTGTACACACTTGTGCACCCTTGTACACACTTGTACAACCTTGTACACACTTGTACAACCTTGTACACACTTGTACAACCTTGTACACACTTGTACAACCTTGTACACACTTGTACAACCTTGTACAACCTTGTACAAACTTGTACACACTTGTACAAACTTTTACATCCTTGTACACATTTGTACATCCTTGTACACACTTGTACAAACTTGTACATTCTTGTACATACTTGTACACCCTTGTACACACTTGTACAAACTTGTACATTCTTGTACATACTTGTACACCCTTGTACACACTTGTACAACCTTGTACAAATCTGTAAACCCTTGTACAAGCTTGTACACACTTGTACAAGCTTGTACACACTTGTACACCCTTGTACAAACTTGTGCACCCTTGTACACTTTTGTACACCCTTGTACACATTTGTACAACCTTGTACAAACTTGTACACACTTGAACAAACTTGTACACACTTGTACAACCTTGTACACACTTGTACAACCTTGTACACACTTGTACAACCTTGTACACGCTTGTACAACCTTGTACACACTTGTACAACCTTTTACACAATTGTAAAACCTTGTACACACTTGTACATTCTTGTACAAACTTGTACTTACTTGTACAACCTTGTACAAACTTGTACACACTTGTACAAACTTTTACATCCTTGTACACATTTGTACACCCTTGTACACACTTGTACAACCTTGTACAAACCTGTACACCCTTGTACACACTTGTACAAGCTTGTACACGATTGTACACCCTTGTACACACTTGTGCACCCTTGTATACATTTGTACAACCTTGTACAAACTTGTACACAATTGTACAAACTTGTACACACTTGTACAAACTTGTACACCCTTGTACACACTTGTACAACCTTGTACACACTTGTACAAACTTGTACACCCTTGTACACACTTGTACACCCTTGTACACACTTGTACAACCTTGTACACACTTGTACAACCTTGTACACACTTGTACAACCTTGTACACAATTGTACAACCTTGTACAACCTTGTACACACTTGTACAACCTTGTACACACTTGTACAACCTTGTACACACTTGTACAACCTTGTAAAAACTTGTACAACCTTGTACACACTTGTACACCCTTGTACACACTTGTACAAGCTTGTACACACTTGTACAAGCTTGTACACACTTATACAACCTTGTACACACTTGTACAACCATGTACACACTTGTACAACCTTGTACACACTTGTACAACCTTGTACACACTTGTACAACCTTGTACACACTTGTACAACCTTGTACACACTTGTACAACCTTGTACACACTTGTACAACCTTGTACACACTTGTACAAGCTTGTACACACTTGTACAACCTTGTACACACTTGTGCACCCTTGTACAATCTTGTACTTACTTGTACAACCTTGTACAAACTTGTACACACTTGTACAAACTTTTACATCCTTGTACACATTTGTACACCCTTGTACACACTTGTACAACCTTGTACAAACCTGTACACCCATGAACACACTTGTACAAGCTTGTACACGATTGTACACCCTTGTACACACTTGTGCACCCTTGTACACACTTGTACAAGCTTGTACACACTTGTACAACCTTTTACAAACTTGTACACACTTGTACAAACTTGTACATTCTTGTACATACTTGTACACCCTTGTAAACACTTGTACAAACTTGTACAAACCTGTACACCCTTGTACACACTTGTACAAGCTTGTACACACTTGTACAAGCTTGTACACACTTGTACAAGCTTGTACACACTTGTACACCCTTGTACAAACTTGTGCACCCTTGTTTACTTTTGTACACCCTTGTATACATTTGTACAACCTTGTACAAACTTGTACACAATTGTACAAACTTGTACACACTTGTACAAACTTGTACACCCTTGTACACACTTGTACAACCTTGTACACACTTGTACAACCTTGTACAAACCTGTACACCCTTGTACACACTTGTACAAGATTGTACACGATTGTACACCCTTGTACACACTTGTGCACCCTTGTACACACTTGTACACCCTTGTACACACTTGTACAACCTTTTACAAACTTGTACACACTTGTACAAACTTTTACATTCTTGTACATACTTGTACACCCTTGTAAACACTTGTACAACCTTGTACAAACCTGTACACCCTTGTACACACTTGTACAAGCTTGTACACACTTGTACACCCTTGTACAAACTTGTGCACCCTTGTACACTTTTGTACACCCTTGTATACATTTGTACAACCTTGTACAAACTTGTACACACTTGTACAAACTTGTACACACTTGTACAAACTTGTACACCCTTGTACACACTTGTACAACCTTGTACACACTTGTACAACCTTGTACACAATTGTACAACCTTGTACAACCTTGTACACACTTGTTCAACCTTGTACACACTTGTACAACCTTGTACACACTTGTACACCTTTGTACACACTTGTACAACCTTGTACACACTTGTACAACCTTGTACACACTTGTACAACCTTGTACACACTTGTACAACCTTGTACACACTTGTACACACTTGTACAAACTTGTACATTCTTGTACATACTTGTACACCCTTGTAAACACTTGTACAACCTTGTACAAACCTGTACACCCTTGTACACACTTGTACAAGCTTGTACACACTTGTACAAACTTGTACACACTTGTACACCCTTGTACAAACTTGTGCACCCTTGTACACTTTTGTACACCCTTGTATACATTTGTACAACCTTGTACAAACTTGTACACACTTGTACAAACTTGTACACACTTGTACAAACTTGTACACCCTTGTACTCACTTGTACAACCTTGTACACACTTGTACAACCTTGTACACACTTGTACAACCTTGTACACACTTGTACAACCTTGTAAAAACTTGTACAACCTTGTACACACTTGTACACCCTTGTACACACTTGTACAAGCTTGTACACACTTGTACAACCTTGTACACACTTGTTCACCCTTGTACACACTTGTACAACCTTTTACAAACTTGTACACACTTGTACAAAATTGTACATTCTTGTACATACTTGTACATCCTTGTACACATTTGTACAACCTTGTACAAACCTGTACACCCTTGTACACACTTGTACAAGCTTGTACACACTTGTACACCCTTGTACAAACTTGTGCACCCTTGTACACTTTTGTACACCCTTGTACACATTTGTACAACCTTGTACAAACTTAAACACACTTGTACAAACATGTACACACTTGAACAACCATGTACACACTTGTACAACCTTGTACACACTTGTACAAGCTTGTACACACTTGTACAAACTTGTACACACTTGTACAACCTTGTACACACTTGTTCACCCTTGTACACACTTGTACAACCTTTTACAAACTTGTACACACTTGTACAAAATTGTACATTCTTGTACATACTTGTACATCCTTGTACACATTTGTACAACCTTGTACAAACCTGTACACCCTTGTACACACTTGTACAAGCTTGTACACACTTGTACACCCTTGTACAAACTTGTGCACCCTTGTACACTTTTGTACACCCTTGTACACATTTGTACAACCTTGTACAAACTTAAACACACTTGTACAAACATGTACACACTTGAACAACCATGTACACACTTGTACAACCTTGTACACACTTGTACAAGCTTGTACACACTTGTACAAACTTGTACACACTTGTACAACCTTGTACACACTTGTACAACCTTGTACACAATTGTAAAACCTTGTACACACTTGTACAACCTTGTACAAACCTGTACACCCTTGTACACACTTGTACAAGCTTGTACACGATTGTACACTCTTGTACACACTTGTGCAACCTTGTACACACTTGTACAACCTTGTAAACACTTGTACAACCTTGTACAAACCTGTACACCCTTGTACACACTTGTACACCCTTGTACACACTTGTACACCCTTGTACAAACTTGTGCACCCTTGTACACTTTTGTACACCCTTGTACACATTTGTACAACCTTGTACAAACTTGTACACACTTGTACAAACTTGTACACACTTGTACAAACTTGTACACACTTGTACAACCTTGTACACACTTGTACAACCTTGTACAACCTTGTACAAACTTGTACACACTTGTACAAACTTGTACACACTTGTACAAACTTTTACATCCTTGTACACATTTGTACACCCTTGTACACACTTGTACAAACTTGTACATTCTTGTACATACTTGTACACCCTTGTACACACTTGTACAACCTTGTACAAACCTGTAAACCCTTGTACAAACTTGAAACAAGCATGTACACGATTGTACAAGCTTGTACACGATTGTACACCCTTGTACACACTTGTGCACCCTTGTACACACTTGTACAACCTTGTACACACTTGTACAACCTTGTACACACTTGTACAACCTTGTACACACTTGTACAACCTTGTACACACTTGTACAACCTTGTACAACCTTGTACAAACTTGTACACACTTGTACAAACTTTTACATCCTTGTACACATTTGTACATCCTTGTACACACTTGTACAAACTTGTACATTCTTGTACATACTTGTACACCCTTGTACACACTTGTACAAACTTGTACATTCTTGTACATACTTGTACACCCTTGTACACACTTGTACAACCTTGTACAAACCTGTAAACCCTTGTACAAGCTTGTACACACTTGTACAAGCTTGTACACACTTGTACACCCTTGTACAAACTTGTGCACCCTTGTACACTTTTGTACACCCTTGTACACATTTGTACAACCTTGTACAAACTTGTACACACTTGAACAAACTTGTACACACTTGTACAACCTTGTACACACTTGTACAACCTTGTACACACTTGTACAACCTTGTACACGCTTGTACAACCTTGTACACACTTGTACAACCTTTTACACAATTGTAAAACCTTGTACACACTTGTACATTCTTGTACAAACTTGTACTTACTTGTACAACCTTGTACAAACTTGTACACACTTGTACAAACTTTTACATCCTTGTACACATTTGTACACCCTTGTACACACTTGTACAACCTTGTACAAACCTGTACACCCTTGTACACACTTGTACAAGCTTGTACACGATTGTACACCCTTGTACACACTTGTGCACCCTTGTATACATTTGTACAACCTTGTACAAACTTGTACACAATTGTACAAACTTGTACACACTTGTACAAACTTGTACACCCTTGTACACACTTGTACAACCTTGTACACACTTGTACAAACTTGTACACCCTTGTACACACTTGTACACCCTTGTACACACTTGTACAACCTTGTACACACTTGTACAACCTTGTACACACTTGTACAACCTTGTACACAATTGTACAACCTTGTACAACCTTGTACACACTTGTACAACCTTGTACACACTTGTACAACCTTGTACACACTTGTACAACCTTGTAAAAACTTGTACAACCTTGTACACACTTGTACAACCTTGTACACACTTGTTCACCCTTGTACACACTTGTACAACCTTTTACAAACTTGTACACACTTGTACAAAATTGTACATTCTTGTACATACTTGTACATCCTTGTACACATTTGTACAACCTTGTACAAACCTGTACACCCTTGTACACACTTGTACAAGCTTGTACACACTTGTACACCCTTGTACAAACTTGTGCACCCTTGTACACTTTTGTACACCCTTGTACACATTTGTACAACCTTGTACAAACTTAAACACACTTGTACAAACATGTACACACTTGAACAACCATGTACACACTTGTACAACCTTGTACACACTTGTACAAGCTTGTACACACTTGTACAAACTTGTACACACTTGTACAACCTTGTACACACTTGTTCACCCTTGTACACACTTGTACAACCTTTTACAAACTTGTACACACTTGTACAAAATTGTACATTCTTGTACATACTTGTACATCCTTGTACACATTTGTACAACCTTGTACAAACCTGTACACCCTTGTACACACTTGTACAAGCTTGTACACACTTGTACACCCTTGTACAAACTTGTGCACCCTTGTACACTTTTGTACACCCTTGTACACATTTGTACAACCTTGTACAAACTTAAACACACTTGTACAAACATGTACACACTTGAACAACCATGTACACACTTGTACAACCTTGTACACACTTGTACAAGCTTGTACACACTTGTACAAACTTGTACACACTTGTACAACCTTGTACACACTTGTACAACCTTGTACACAATTGTAAAACCTTGTACACACTTGTACAACCTTGTACAAACCTGTACACCCTTGTACACACTTGTACAAGCTTGTACACGATTGTACACTCTTGTACACACTTGTGCAACCTTGTACACACTTGTACAACCTTGTAAACACTTGTACAACCTTGTACAAACCTGTACACCCTTGTACACACTTGTACACCCTTGTACACACTTGTACACCCTTGTACAAACTTGTGCACCCTTGTACACTTTTGTACACCCTTGTACACATTTGTACAACCTTGTACAAACTTGTACACACTTGTACAAACTTGTACACACTTGTACAAACTTGTACACACTTGTACAACCTTGTACACACTTGTACAACCTTGTACAACCTTGTACAAACTTGTACACACTTGTACAAACTTGTACACACTTGTACAAACTTTTACATCCTTGTACACATTTGTACACCCTTGTACACACTTGTACAAACTTGTACATTCTTGTACATACTTGTACACCCTTGTACACACTTGTACAACCTTGTACAAACCTGTAAACCCTTGTACAAACTTGAAACAAGCATGTACACGATTGTACAAGCTTGTACACGATTGTACACCCTTGTACACACTTGTGCACCCTTGTACACACTTGTACAACCTTGTACACACTTGTACAACCTTGTACACACTTGTACAACCTTGTACACACTTGTACAACCTTGTACACACTTGTACAACCTTGTACACACTTGTACAACCTTGTACACACTTGTACAACCTTGTACACACTTGTACAACCTTGTACAACCTTGTACAAACTTGTACACACTTGTACAAACTTTTACATCCTTGTACACATTTGTACATCCTTGTACACACTTGTACAAACTTGTACATTCTTGTACATACTTGTACACCCTTGTACACACTTGTACAAACTTGTACATTCTTGTACATACTTGTACACCCTTGTACACACTTGTACAACCTTGTACAAACCTGTAAACCCTTGTACAAGCTTGTACACACTTGTACAAGCTTGTACACACTTGTACACCCTTGTACAAACTTGTGCACCCTTGTACACTTTTGTACACCCTTGTACACATTTGTACAACCTTGTACAAACTTGTACACACTTGAACAAACTTGTACACACTTGTACAACCTTGTACACACTTGTACAACCTTGTACACACTTGTACAACCTTGTACACGCTTGTACAACCTTGTACACACTTGTACAACCTTTTACACAATTGTAAAACCTTGTACACACTTGTACATTCTTGTACAAACTTGTACTTACTTGTACAACCTTGTACAAACTTGTACACACTTGTACAAACTTTTACATCCTTGTACACATTTGTACACCCTTGTACACACTTGTACAACCTTGTACAAACCTGTACACCCTTGTACACACTTGTACAAGCTTGTACACGATTGTACACCCTTGTACACACTTGTGCACCCTTGTATACATTTGTACAACCTTGTACAAACTTGTACACAATTGTACAAACTTGTACACACTTGTACAAACTTGTACACCCTTGTACACACTTGTACAACCTTGTACACACTTGTACAAACTTGTACACCCTTGTACACACTTGTACACCCTTGTACACACTTGTACAACCTTGTACACACTTGTACAACCTTGTACACACTTGTACAACCTTGTACACAATTGTACAACCTTGTACAACCTTGTACACACTTGTACAACCTTGTACACACTTGTACAACCTTGTACACACTTGTACAACCTTGTAAAAACTTGTACAACCTTGTACACACTTGTACAACCTTGTACACACTTGTTCACCCTTGTACACACTTGTACAACCTTTTACAAACTTGTACACACTTGTACAAAATTGTACATTCTTGTACATACTTGTACATCCTTGTACACATTTGTACAACCTTGTACAAACCTGTACACCCTTGTACACACTTGTACAAGCTTGTACACACTTGTACACCCTTGTACAAACTTGTGCACCCTTGTACACTTTTGTACACCCTTGTACACATTTGTACAACCTTGTACAAACTTAAACACACTTGTACAAACATGTACACACTTGAACAACCATGTACACACTTGTACAACCTTGTACACACTTGTACAAGCTTGTACACACTTGTACAAACTTGTACACACTTGTACAACCTTGTACACACTTGTTCACCCTTGTACACACTTGTACAACCTTTTACAAACTTGTACACACTTGTACAAAATTGTACATTCTTGTACATACTTGTACATCCTTGTACACATTTGTACAACCTTGTACAAACCTGTACACCCTTGTACACACTTGTACAAGCTTGTACACACTTGTACACCCTTGTACAAACTTGTGCACCCTTGTACACTTTTGTACACCCTTGTACACATTTGTACAACCTTGTACAAACTTAAACACACTTGTACAAACATGTACACACTTGAACAACCATGTACACACTTGTACAACCTTGTACACACTTGTACAAGCTTGTACACACTTGTACAAACTTGTACACACTTGTACAACCTTGTACACACTTGTACAACCTTGTACACAATTGTAAAACCTTGTACACACTTGTACAACCTTGTACAAACCTGTACACCCTTGTACACACTTGTACAAGCTTGTACACGATTGTACACTCTTGTACACACTTGTGCAACCTTGTACACACTTGTACAACCTTGTAAACACTTGTACAACCTTGTACAAACCTGTACACTCTTGTACACACTTGTACACCCTTGTACACACTTGTACACCCTTGTACAAACTTGTGCACCCTTGTACACTTTTGTACACCCTTGTACACATTTGTACAACCTTGTACAAACTTGTACACACTTGTACAAACTTGTACACACTTGTACAAACTTGTACACACTTGTACAACCTTGTACACACTTGTACAACCTTGTACAACCTTGTACAAACTTGTACACACTTGTACAAACTTGTACACACTTGTACAAACTTTTACATCCTTGTACACATTTGTACACCCTTGTACACACTTGTACAAACTTGTACATTCTTGTACATACTTGTACACCCTTGTACACACTTGTACAACCTTGTACAAACCTGTAAACCCTTGTACAAACTTGAAACAAGCATGTACACGATTGTACAAGCTTGTACACGATTGTACACCCTTGTACACACTTGTGCACCCTTGTACACACTTGTACAACCTTGTACACACTTGTACAACCTTGTACACACTTGTACAACCTTGTACACACTTGTACAACCTTGTACACACTTGTACAACCTTGTACAACCTTGTACAAACTTGTACACACTTGTACAAACTTTTACATCCTTGTACACATTTGTACATCCTTGTACACACTTGTACAAACTTGTACATTCTTGTACATACTTGTACACCCTTGTACACACTTGTACAAACTTGTACATTCTTGTACATACTTGTACACCCTTGTACACACTTGTACAACCTTGTACAAACCTGTAAACCCTTGTACAAGCTTGTACACACTTGTACAAGCTTGTACACACTTGTACACCCTTGTACAAACTTGTGCACCCTTGTACACTTTTGTACACCCTTGTACACATTTGTACAACCTTGTACAAACTTGTACACACTTGAACAAACTTGTACACACTTGTACAACCTTGTACACACTTGTACAACCTTGTACACACTTGTACAACCTTGTACACGCTTGTACAACCTTGTACACACTTGTACAACCTTTTACACAATTGTAAAACCTTGTACACACTTGTACATTCTTGTACAAACTTGTACTTACTTGTACAACCTTGTACAAACTTGTACACACTTGTACAAACTTTTACATCCTTGTACACATTTGTACACCCTTGTACACACTTGTACAACCTTGTACAAACCTGTACACCCTTGTACACACTTGTACAAGCTTGTACACGATTGTACACCCTTGTACACACTTGTGCACCCTTGTATACATTTGTACAACCTTGTACAAACTTGTACACAATTGTACAAACTTGTACACACTTGTACAAACTTGTACACCCTTGTACACACTTGTACAACCTTGTACACACTTGTACAAACTTGTACACCCTTGTACACACTTGTACACCCTTGTACACACTTGTACAACCTTGTACACACTTGTACAACCTTGTACACACTTGTACAACCTTGTACACAATTGTACAACCTTGTACAACCTTGTACACACTTGTACAACCTTGTACACACTTGTACAACCTTGTACACACTTGTACAACCTTGTAAAAACTTGTACAACCTTGTACACACTTGTACACCCTTGTACACACTTGTACAAGCTTGTACACACTTGTACAAGCTTGTACACACTTGTTCACCCTTGTACACACTTGTACAACCTTTTACAAACTTGTACACACTTGTACAAAATTGTACATTCTTGTACATACTTGTACATCCTTGTACACATTTGTACAACCTAGTACAAACCTGTACACCATTGTACACACTTGTACAAGCTTGTACACACTTGTACACCCTTGTACAAACTTGTGCACCCTTGTACACTTTTGTACACCCTTGTACACATTTGTACAACCTTGTACAAACTTAAACACACTTGTACAAACATGTACACACTTGAAGAACCATGTACACACTTGTACAACCTTGTACACACTTGTACAAGCTTGTACACACTTGTACAACCTTGTACACACTTGTACAACCTTGTACACACTTGTACAACCTTGTACACAATTGTAAAACCTTGTACACACTTGTACAACCTTGTACAAACCTGTACACCCTTGTACACACTTGTACAAGCTTGTACACGATTGTACACTCTTGTACACACTTTTGCAACCTTGTACACACTTGTGCAACCTTGTACACACTTGTACAACCTTGTAAACACTTGTACAACCTTGTACACACTTGTTCAAGCTTGTACACACTTGTACAACCTTGTACAAACCTGTACACCCTTGTACACACTTGTACACCCTTGTACAAACTTGTGCACCCTTGTACACTTTTGTACACCCTTGTACATATTTGTACAACCTTGTACAAACTTGTACACACTTGTACAAACTTGTACACACTTGTACAAACTTGTACACACTTGTACAACCTTGTACACACTTGTACATCCTTGTACAAACTTGTACAACCTTGTACACACTTGTACATCCTTGTACAAACTTGTACAACCTTGTACACACTTGTACAACCTTGTACACAATTGTAAAACATTGTACACACTTAAACAACCTTGTACAAACTTGTACACACTTGTATAAACTTTTACATCCTTGTACACATTTGTACACCCTTGTACACACTTGTACAACCTTGTACAAACCTGTAAACCCTTGTACACACTTGTACAAGCTTGTACACGATTGTACAAGCTTGTACACGATTGTACACCCTTGTACACACTTGTGAACCCTTGTACACACTTGTACAACCTTGTACACACTTGTACAACCTTGTACACACTTGTACAACCTAGTACACACTTGTACAACCTTGTACACACTTGTACAACCTTGTACACACTTGTACAACCTTGTACACACTTGTACAACCTTGTACACACTTGTACAACCTACTACAAACTTGTACACACTTGTACAAACTTTTACATCCTTGTACACATTTGTACACCCTTGTACACACTTGTACAAACTTGTACATTCTTGTACATACTTGTACACCCTTGTACACACTTGTACAAACTTGTACATTCTTGTACATACTTGTACACCCTTGTACACACTTGTACAACCTTGTACAAACCTGTAAACCCTTGTACAAGCTTGTACACACTTGTACAAACTTGTACACACTTGTACACCCTTGTACAAACTTGTGCACCCTTGTACACTTTTGTACACCCTTGTACACATTTGTACAACCTTGTACAACCTTGTACACACTTGTACAACCTTGTACACACTTGTACAACCTTGTACACACTTGTACAACCTTGTACACACTTGTACAACCTTGTACACACTTGTACAACCTTGTACACACTTGTACAACCTTGTACACACTTGTACAACCTTTTACACAATTGTAAAACCTTGTACACACTTGTACATTCTTGTACAAACTTGTACTTACTTGTACAACCTTGTACAAACTTGTACACACTTGTACAAACTTTTACATCCTTGTACACATTTGTACACCCTTGTACACACTTGTACACCCTTGTACACACTTGTACAACCTTTTACAAACTTGTACACACTTGTACAAACTTGAACATTCTTGTACATACTTGTACACCCTTGTAAACACTTGTACAACCTTGTACAAACTTGTACACACTTGTACACACTTGTACAAGCTTGTACACACTTGTACAAGCTTGTACACACTTGTACACCCGTGTACAAACTTGTGCACCCTTGTACACACTTGTACAACCTTGTACACACTTGTACAACCTTGTACACACTTGTACAACCTTGTAAAAACTTGTACAACCTTGTACACACTTGTACACCCTTGTACACACTTGTACAAGCTTGTACACACTTGTACAACCTTGTACACACTTGTTCACCCTTGTACACACTTGTACAACCTTTTACAAACTTGTACACACTTGTACAAAATTGTACATTCTTGTACATAGTTGTACATCCTTGTACACATTTGTACAACCTTGTACAAACCTGTACACCCTTGTACACACTTGTACAAGCTTGTACACACTTGTACACCCTTGTACAAACTTGTGCACCCTTGTACACTTTTGTACACCCTTGTACACATTTGTACAACCTTGTACAAACTTAAACACACTTGTACAAACATGTACACACTTGAACAACCATGTACACACTTGTACAACCTTGTACACACTTGTACAAGCTTGTACACAATTGTACAAACTTGTACACACTTGTACAACCTTGTACACACTTGTACAACCTTGTACACAATTGTAAAACCTTGTACACACTTGTACAACCTTGTACAAACCTGTACACCCTTGTACACACTTGTACAACCTTGTAAACACTTGTACAACCTTGTACAAACCTGTACACCCTTGTACACACTTGTACACCCTTGTACAAACTTGTGCACCCTTGTACACTTTTGTACACCCTTGTACACATTTGTACAACCTTGTACAAACTTGTACACACTTGTACAAACTTGTACACACTTGTACAACCTTGTACACACTTGTACAACCTTTTACACACTTGTACAACCTTGTACAACCTTGTACAACCTTGTACAAACTTGTACACACTTGTACAAACTTTTACATCCTTGTACACATTTGTACAACCTTGTACACAATTGTACAACCTTGTACAACCTTGTACACACTTGTACAACCTTGTACACACTTGTACAACCTTGTACACACTTGTACAACCTTGTAAAAACTTGTACAACCTTGTACACACTTGTACACCCTTGTACACACTTGTACAAGCTTGTACACACTTGTACAACCTTGTTCACACTTGTTCACCCTTGTACACACTTGTACAACCTTTTACAAACTTGTACACACTTGTACAAAATTGTACATTCTTGTACATACTTTTACATCCTTGTACACATTTGTACAACCTAGTACAAACCTGTACACCATTGTACACACTTGTACAAGCTTGTACACACTTGTACAAGCTTGTACACACTTGTACACCCTTGTACAAACTTGTGCACCCTTGTACACTTTTGTACACCCTTGTACACATTTGTACAACCTTGTACAAACTTAAACACACTTCTACAAACATGTACACACTTGAACAACCATGTACACACTTGTACAACCTTGTACACACTTGTACAAGCTTGTACACACTTGTACAGACTTGTACACACTTGTACAACCTTGTACACACTTGTACAACCTTGTACACAATTGTAAAACCTTGTACACACTTGTACAACGTTGTACAAACCTGTACACCCTTGTACACACTTGTAAAAGCTTGTACACGATTGTACACTCTTGTACACACTTGTGCAACCTTGTACACACTTGTGCAACCTTGTACACACTTGTACAACCTTGTACACACTTGTACAAGTTTGTACACCCTTGTACACATTTGTACAACCTTGTACAAACTTGTACACACTTGTACAAACTTGTACACACTTGTACAAACTTGTACACACTTGTACAACCTTGTACACACTTGTACAACCTTGTACAACCTTGTACAAACTTGTACACACTTGTACAAACTTGTACACACTTGTACAAACTTTTACATCCTTGTACACATTTGTACACCCTTGTACACACTCGTACAAACTTGTACATTCTTGTACATACTTGTACACCCTTGTACACACTTGTACAACCTTGTACAAACCTGTAAACCCTTGTACAAACTTGAAACAAGCATGTACACGATTGTACAAGCTTGTACACGATTGTACACCCTTGTACACACTTGTACAAGCTTGTACACACTTGTACAACCTTGTACACACTTGTACAACCTTGTACACACTTGTACAACCTTGTACACACTTGTACAACCTTGTACACCCTTGTACACACTTGTACAACCTTGTACAAACCTGTAAACCCTTGTACAAGCTTGTACACACTTGTACAAGCTTGTACACACTTGTACACCCTTGTACAAACTTGTGCACCCTTGTACACTTTTGTACACCCTTGTACACATTTGTACAACCTTGTACAAACTTGTACACACTTGAACAAACTTGTACACACTTGTACAACCTTGTACACACTTGTACAACCTTGTACACAATTGTACAAACTTGTACACACTTGAACAACCATGTACACACTTGTACAACCTTGTACACACTTGTACAAGCTTGTACACAATTGTACAAACTTGTACACACTTGTACAAACTTGTACACACTTGTACAACCTTGTACACACTTGTACAACCTTGTACAACCTTGTACAAACTTGTACACACTTGTACAAACTTGTACACACTTGTACAAACTTTTACATCCTTGTACACATTTGTACACCCTTGTACACACTTGTACAAACTTGTACATTCTTGTACATACTTGTACACCCTTGTACACACTTGTACAACCTTGTACAAACCTGTAAACCCTTGTACAAACTTGAAACAAGCATGTACACGATTGTACAAGCTTGTACACGATTGTACTCCCTTGTACACACTTGTGCACCCTTGTACACACTTGTACAACCTTGTACACACTTGTACAACCTTGTACACACTTGTACAACCTTGTACACACTTGTACAACCTTGTACACACTTGTACAACCTTGTACACACTTGTACAAACTTGTACACACTTGTACAACCTTGTACACGCTTGTACAACCTTGTACACACTTGTACAACCTTTTACACAATTGTAAAACCTTGTACACACTTGTACATTCTTGTACAAACTTGTACTTACTTGTACAACCTTGTACAAACTTGTACACACTTGTACAAACTTTTACATCCTTGTACACATTTGTACACCCTTGTACACACTTGTACAACCTTGTACAAACCTGTACACCCTTGTACACACTTGTACAAGCTTGTACACGATTGTACACCCTTGTACACACTTGTGCACCCTTGTATACATTTGTACAACCTTGTACAAACTTGTACACAATTGTACAAACTTGTACACACTTGTACAAACTTGTACACCCTTGTACACACTTGTACAACCTTGTACACACTTGTACAAACTTGTACACCCTTGTACACACTTGTACAACCTTGTACACACTTGTACAACCTTGTACACACTTGTACAACCTTGTACACAATTGTACAACCTTGTACAACCTTGTACACACTTGTACAACCTTGTACACACTTGTACAACCTTGTACACACTTGTACAACCTTGTAAAAACTTGTACAACCTTGTACACACTTGTACACCCTTGTACACACTTGTACAAGCTTGTACACACTTGTACAAGCTTGTACACACTTGTACAACCTTGTACACACTTGTTCACCCTTGTACACACTTGTACAACCTTTTACAAACTTGTACACACTTGTACAAAATTGTACATTCTTGTACATACTTGTACATCCTTGTACACATTTGTACAACCTAGTACAAACCTGTACACCATTGTACACACTTGTACAAGCTTGTACACACTTGTACACCCTTGTACAAACTTGTGCACCCTTGTACACTTTTGTACACCCTTGTACACATTTGTACAACCTTGTACAAACTTAAACACACTTGTACAAACATGTAAACACTTGAAGAACCATGTACACACTTGTACAACCTTGTACACACTTGTACAAGCTTGTACACACTTGTACAACCTTGTACACACTTGTACAACCTTGTACACACTTGTACAACCTTGTACACAATTGTAAAACCTTGTACACACTTGTACAACCTTGTACAAACCTGTACACCCTTGTACACACTTGTACAAGCTTGTACACGATTGTACACTCTTGTACACACTTGTGCAACCTTGTACACACTTGTGCAACCTTGTACACACTTGTAAAACCTTGTAAACACTTGTACAACCTTGTACACACTTGTTCAAGCTTGTACACACTTGTACAACCTTGTACAAACCTGTACACCCTTGTACACACTTGTACACCCTTGTACAAACTTGTGCACCCTTGTACACTTTTGTACACCCTTGTACACATTTGTACAACCTTGTACAAACTTGTACACACTTGTACAAACTTGTACACACTTGTACAACCTTGTACACACTTGTACATCCTTGTACAAACTTGTACAACCTTGTACACACTTGTACAACCTTGTACACAATTGTAAAACATTGTACACACTTAAACAACCTTGTACAAACTTGTACACACTTGTATAAACTTTTACATCCTTGTACACATTTGTACACCCTTGTACACACTTGTACAAACTTGTACAAACCTGTAAACCCTTGTACACACTTGTACAAGCTTGTACACGATTGTACAAGCTTGTACACGATTGTACACCCTTGTACACACTTGTGAACCCTTGTACACACTTGTACAACCTTGTACACACTTGTACAACCTTGTACACACTTGTACAACCTTGTACACACTTGTACAACCTTGTACACACTTGTACAACCTTGTACACACTTGTACAACCTTGTACACACTTGTACAACCTTGTACACACTTGTACAACCTTGTACAACCTACTACAAACTTGTACACACTTGTACACCCTTGTACAAACTTGTGCACCCTTGTACACTTTTGTACACCCTTGTACACATTTGTACAACCTTGTACAAACTTGTACACACTTGAACAAACTTGTACACACTTGTACAACCTTGTACACACTTGTACAACCTTGTACACAATTGTACAAACTTGTACACACTTGAACAACCATGTACACACTTGTACAACCTTGTACACACTTGTACAAGCTTGTACACAATTGTACAAACTTGTACACACTTGTACAAACTTGTACACACTTGTACAACCTTGTACACACTTGTACAACCTTGTACAACCTTGTACAAACTTGTACACACTTGTACAAACTTGTACACACTTGTACAAACTTTTACATCCTTGTACACATTTGTACACCCTTGTACACACTTGTACAAACTTGTACATTCTTGTACATACTTGTACACCCTTGTACACACTTGTACAACCTTGTACAAACCTGTAAACCCTTGTACAAACTTGAAACAAGCATGTACACGATTGTACAAGCTTGTACACGATTGTACACCCTTGTACACACTTGTGCACCCTTGTACACACTTGTACAACCTTGTACACACTTGTACAACCTTGTACACACTTGTACAACCTTGTACACACTTGTACAACCTTGTACACACTTGTACAACCTTGTACACACTTGTACAACCTTGTACACACTTGTACAACCTTGTACACGCTTGTACAACCTTGTACACACTTGTACAACCTTTTACACAATTTTAAAACCTTGTACACACTTGTACATTCTTGTACAAACTTGTACTTACTTGTACAACCTTGTACAAACTTGTACACACTTGTACAAACTTTTACATCCTTGTACACATTTGTACACCCTTGTACACACTTGTACAACCTTGTACAAACCTGTACACCCTTGTACACACTTGTACAAGCTTGTACACGATTGTACACCCTTGTACACACTTGTGCACCCTTGTATACATTTGTACAACCTTGTACAAACTTGTACACAATTGTACAAACTTGTACACACTTGTACAAACTTGTACACCCTTGTACACACTTGTACAACCTTGTACACACTTGTACAAACTTGTACACCCTTGTACACACTTGTACAACCTTGTACACACTTGTACAACCTTGTACACACTTGTACAACCTTGTACACAATTGTACAACCTTGTACAACCTTGTACACACTTGTACAACCTTGTACACACTTGTACAACCTTGTACACACTTGTACAACCTTGTAAAAACTTGTACAACCTTGTACACACTTGTACACCCTTGTACACACTTGTACAAGCTTGTACACACTTGTACAAGCTTGTACACACTTGTACAACCTTGTACACACTTGTTCACCCTTGTACACACTTGTACAACCTTTTACAAACTTGTACACACTTGTACAAAATTGTACATTCTTGTACATACTTGTACATCCTTGTACACATTTGTACAACCTAGTACAAACCTGTACACCATTGTACACACTTGTACAAGCTTGTACACACTTGTACACCCTTGTACAAACTTGTGCACCCTTGTACACTTTTGTACACCCTTGTACACATTTGTACAACCTTGTACAAACTTAAACACACTTGTACAAACATGTAAACACTTGAAGAACCATGTACACACTTGTACAACCTTGTACACACTTGTACAAGCTTGTACACACTTGTACAACCTTGTACACACTTGTACAACCTTGTACACACTTGTACAACCTTGTACACAATTGTAAAACCTTGTACACACTTGTACAACCTTGTACAAACCTGTACACCCTTGTACACACTTGTACAAGCTTGTACACGATTGTACACTCTTGTACACACTTGTGCAACCTTGTACACACTTGTGCAACCTTGTACACACTTGTACAACCTTGTAAACACTTGTACAACCTTGTACACACTTGTTCAAGCTTGTACACACTTGTACAACCTTGTACAAACCTGTACACCCTTGTACACACTTGTACACCCTTGTACAAACTTGTGCACCCTTGTACACTTTTGTACACCCTTGTACACATTTGTACAACCTTGTACAAACTTGTACACACTTGTACAAACTTGTACACACTTGTACAACCTTGTACACACTTGTACATCCTTGTACAAACTTGTACAACCTTGTACACACTTGTACAACCTTGTACACAATTGTAAAACATTGTACACACTTAAACAACCTTGTACAAACTTGTACACACTTGTATAAACTTTTACATCCTTGTACACATTTGTACACCCTTGTACACACTTGTACAACCTTGTACAAACCTGTAAACCCTTGTACACACTTGTACAAGCTTGTACACGATTGTACAAGCTTGTACACGATTGTACACCCTTGTACACACTTGTGAACCCTTGTACACACTTGTACAACCTTGTACACACTTGTACAACCTTGTACACACTTGTACAACCTTGTACACACTTGTACAACCTTGTACACACTTGTACAACCTTGTACACACTTGTACAACCTTGTACACACTTGTACAACCTTGTACACACTTGTACAACCTTGTACAACCTACTACAAACTTGTACACACTTGTACAAACTTTTACATCCTTGTACACATTTGTACACCCTTGTACACACTTGTACAAACTTGTACATTCTTGTACATACTTGTACACCCTTGTACACACTTGTACAAACTTGTACATTCTTGTACATACTTGTACACCCTTGTACACACTTGTACAACCTTGTACAAACCTGTAAACCCTTGTACAAGCTTGTACACACTTGTACAAACTTGTACACACTTGTACACCCTTGTACAAACTTGTGCACCCTTGTACACTTTTGTACACCCTTGTACACATTTGTACAACCTTGTACAACCTTGTACACACTTGTACAACCTTGTACACACTTGTACAACCTTGTACACACTTGTACAACCTTGTACACACTTGTACAACCTTGTACACACTTGTACAACCTTGTACACACTTGTACAACCTTGTACACACTTGTACAACCTTTTACACAATTGTAAAACCTTGTACACACTTGTACATTCTTGTACAAACTTGTACTTACTTGTACAACCTTGTACAAACTTGTACACACTTGTACAAACTTTTACATCCTTGTACACATTTGTACACCCTTGTACACACTTGTACAACCTTGTACAAACCTGTACACCCTTGTACACACTTGTACAACCTTGTACAAACCTGTACACCCTTGTACACACTTGTACAAGCTTGTACACGATTGTACACCCTTGTACACACTTGTGCACCCTTGTACACACTTGTACACCCTTGTACACACTTGTACAACCTTTTACAAACTTGTACACACTTGTACAAACTTGAACATTCTTGTACATACTTGTACACCCTTGTAAACACTTGTACAACCTTGTACAAACTTGTACACACTTGTACACACTTGTACAAGCTTGTACACACTTGTACAAGCTTGTACACACTTGTACACCCTTGTACAAACTTGTGCACCCTTGTACACACTTGTACAACCTTTTACACACTTGTACAACCTTGTACACACTTGTACAACCTTGTAAAAACTTGTACAACCTTGTACACACTTGTACACCCTTGTACACACTTGTACAACCTTGTACACACTTGTACAACCTTGTACACACTTGTACAACCTTGTACACAATTGTAAAACCTTGTACACACTTGTACAACCTTGTACAAACCTGTACACCCTTGTACACACTTGTACAACCTTGTAAACACTTGTACAACCTTGTACAAACCTGTACACCCTTGTACACACTTGTACACCCTTGTACAAACTTGTGCACCCTTGTACACTTTTGTACACCCTTGTACACATTTGTACAACCTTGTACAAACTTGTACACACTTGTACAAACTTGTACACACTTGTACAACCTTGTACACACTTGTACAACCTTTTACACACTTGTACAACCTTGTACAACCTTGTACAAACTTGTACACACTTGTACAAACTTTTACATCCTTGTACACATTTGTACAACCTTGTACACAATTGTACAACCTTGTACAACCTTGTACACACTTGTACAACCTTGTACACACTTGTACAACCTTGTACACACTTGTACAACCTTGTAAAAACTTGTACAACCTTGTACACACTTGTACACCCTTGTACACACTTGTACAAGCTTGTACACACTTGTACAACCTTGTACACACTTGTTCACCCTTGTACACACTTGTACAACCTTTTACAAACTTGTACACACTTGTACAAAATTGTACATTCTTGTACATACTTGTACATCCTTGTACACATTTGTACAACCTAGTACAAACCTGTACACCATTGTACACACTTGTACAAGCTTGTACACACTTGTACACCCTTGTACAAACTTGTGCACCCTTGTACACTTTTGTACACCCTTGTACACACTTGTACAAACCTGTACACCCTTGTACACATTTGTACAACCTTGTACAAACTTGTACACACTTGAACAAACTTGTACACACTTGTACAACCTTGTACACACTTGTACAACCTTGTACACACTTGTACAACCTTGTACACACTTGTACAAGCTTGTACACACTTGTACAACCTTGTACACACTTGTACAACCTTGTACACACTTGTACAACCTTTTACACAATTGTAAAACCTTGTACACACTTGTACATTCTTGTACAAACTTGTACTTACTTGTACAACCTTGTACAAACTTGTACAGACTTGTACAAACTTTTACATCCTTGTACACATTTGTACACCCTTGTACACACTTGTACAACCTTGTACAAACCTGTACACCCTTGTACACACTTGTACAAGCTTGTACACGATTGTACACCCTTGTACACACTTGTGCACCCTTGTACACACTTGTACACCCTTGTACACACTTGTACAACCTTTTACAAACTTGTACACACTTGTACAAACTTGAACATTCTTGTACATACTTGTACACCCTTGTAAACACTTGTACAACCTTGTACAAACTTGTACACACTTGTACACACTTGTACAAGCTTGTACACACTTGTACAAGCTTGTACACACTTGTACACCCTTGTACAAACTTGTGCACCCTTGTACACACTTGTACAACCTTGTACACAATTGTACAACCTTGTACAACCATGTACACACTTGTACAACTTTGTACACACTTGTACAACCTTGTACCCACCTGTACACCTTTGTACACACTTGTACAACCTTGTACACTATGATACAACCTTGTACACACTTGTACAACCTTGTACACACTTGTACAACCTTTTACAAACTTGTACACACTTGTACAAACTTGTACATTCTTTTGTACACCCTTGTAAACACTTGTACAACCTTGTACAAACCTGTACACCCTTGTACACACTTGTACAAGCTTGTACACACTTGTACAAGCTTGTACACACTTGTACACCCTTGTACAAACTTGTGCACCCTTGTACACTTTTGTACACCCTTGTATACATTGGTACAACCTTGTACAAACTTGTACACACTTGTACAAACTTGTACACACTTGTACAAACTTGTACACCCTTGTACACAATTGTACACCCTTGTACACACTTGTACAACCTTGTACACACTTGTACAACCTTGTACACAATTGTACAACCTTGTACAACCATGTACACACTTGTACAACCTTGTACACACTTGAACAACCTTGTACACACTTGTACACCTTTGTACACACTTATACAACCTTGTACACACTTGTACAACCTTGTACACACTTGTACAACCTTGTACACGTTTGTACAACCTTGTACACTTTTGTACAACCTTGTACACACTTGTACAACCTTGTAAAAACCTGTACAAGCATGTACACGATTGTACACCCTTGTACACACTTGTACAACCTTGTACACACTTGTACAACCTTGTACACACTTGTACAACCTTCTACACACTTGTACAACCTTGTACACAATTGTACAAACTTGTACACACTTGTACAACCTTGTACACACTTGTACAACCTTGTAAACACTTGTACAACCTTGTACACACTTGTACAACCTTTTACACAATTGTAAAACCTTGTACACACTTGTACATTCTTGTACAAACTTGTACTTACTTGTACAACCTTGTACAAACTTGTACACACTTGTACAAACTTTTACATCCTTGTACACATTTGTACACCCTTGTACACACTTGTACAACCTTGTACAAACCTGTACACCCTTGTACACACTTGTACAAGCTTGTACAAGATTGTACACCCTTGTACACACTTGTACAAGCTTGTACAAGATTGTACACCCTTGTATACACTTGTGCACCCTTGTACACACTTGTACACCCTTGTATACACTTGTACAACCTTTTACAAACTTGTACACACTTGTACAAACTTGTACATTCTTGTGCATACTTGTACACCCTTGTAAACACTTGTACAACCTTGTACAAACCTGTACACCCTTGTACACACTTGTACAAGCTTGTACACACTTGTACAAGCTTGTACACACTTGTACACCCTTGTACAAACTTGTGCACCCTTGTACACTTTTGTACACCCTTGTATACATTTGTACAACCTTGTACAAACTTGTACACAATTGTACAAACTTGTACACACTTGTACAAACTTGTACACCCTTGTACACACTTGTACAACCTTGTACACACTTGTACAACCTTGTACAAACCTGTACACTCTTGTACACACTTGTACAAGCTTGTACACGATTGTACACCCTTGTACACACTTGTGCACCCTTGTACACACTTGTACACCCTTGTACACACTTGTACAACCTTTTACAAACTTGTACACACTTGTACAAACTTGTACATTCTTGTACATACTTGTACACCCTTGTAAACACTTGTACAACCTTGTACAAACCTGTACACCCTTGTACACACTTGTACAAGCTTGTACACACTTGTACACCCTTGTACACACTTGTACAACCTTGTACACACTTGTACAACCTTGTACACAATTGTACAACCTTGTACAACCTTGTACACACTTGTACAACCTTGTACACACTTGTACAAACTTGTACACACTTGTACAACCTTGTACACACTTGTACACCTTTGTACACACTTGTTCAACCTTGTACACACTTGTACAACCTTTACACACTTGTACAACCTTGTACACACTTGTACAACCTTGTACACACTTGTACACACTTGTACAAACTTGTACATTCTTGTACATACTTGTACTCCCTTGTAAACACTTGTACAACCTTGTACAAACCTGTACACCCTTGTACACACTTGTACAAGCTTGTACACACTTCTACAAGCTTGTACACACTTGTACACCCTTGTACAAACTTGTGCACCCTTGTACACTTTTGTACACCCTTGTATACATTTGTACAACCTTGTACAAACTTGTACACACTTGTACAAACTTGTACACACTTGTACAAACTTGTACACCCTTGTACACACTTGTACAACCTTGTACACACTTGTACAACCTTGTACACACTTGTGTCTAAGATGTCTTTTTATTTAGAGGGATGTCCTGTTTTTTAGAGGGTTGTCTTGTTTTTTAGAGGGTTTTCTTGTAATTTAGATGGGATGTCTTGTTATTTAGAGGGATGTCTTAATATTTAGCGAAATGTCTTGTTTATTAGAGGGATGTCTTGCTATTTAGAGGGATGTCTTTTTATTTGGAGGGATGTCTTGTTATTTAGAGGGATGTCTTAATATTTAGAGGGATGTCTTGTTATTTAGAGGAATGTCTTGTTATTTAAAAGGGATGTCTTGTTATTTAGAGGGATGTCTTGTTATTTAGTGGGATGTCTTGTTATTTAGAGGGATGTCTTGTTATTTAGAGAGATGTCTTGTTATTTAAAGGGATGTCTTAATATTTAGAGGGATGTCTTGTTATTTAGAGGGATGTCTTAATATTTAGAGGGATGTCTTGTTATTTGAAGGGATGTCTTAATATTTAGAGGGATGTCTTGTTATTTAGAGGGATGTCTTGTTATTTAGAGGGATGTCTTGTTTTTTAAAGGGTTGTCTTGTTATTTGGAGGGATGTCTTAATATTTAGAGTGATGTCTTGTTATTTAGAGGGATGTCTTGTTATTTAGAGGGATGTCTTGTTTTTTAGAGGGTTGTCTTGTTATTTGGAGGGATGTCTTTTTTTTTAGAGGGTTGTCTTGTAATTTAGATGGGATGTCTTGTTATTTAGAGGGATGTCATGTTATTTACAGGTATGTCTTGTTATTTAGAGGGATGTCTTAATATTTAGAGGAATGTCTTGTTATATAGATGGATGTCTTGTTATTTAGAGAGATGTCTTGATATTTAGAGGGATGTCTTGTTTTTTAGAGAGATGTCTTGTTATTTAAAGGGTTTTTTTGTTTTTTAGAGGGTTGTCTTGTTATTTGGAGGGATGTCTTGTTATTTAGATTGATGTCTTAATATTTAGAGGGATGTCTTGTTTTTTAGAGGGATGTCTTGTTATTTAGAGGGATGTCTTGTTATTTAGAGGGATGTCTTGTTATTTAGAGGGATGTCTTGTTATTTAGAGGGATGTCTTGTTATTTGAAGGGATGTCTTAATATTTAGAGAGATGTCTTGTTATTTAGAGGGATGTCTTGTTATTTAGAGGGATGTCTTGTTATTTAGAGGGATGTCTTCA
The DNA here is from genome assembly GCF_028750875.1 of Macrosteles quadrilineatus. Taxonomy (NCBI): domain Eukaryota; kingdom Metazoa; phylum Arthropoda; class Insecta; order Hemiptera; family Cicadellidae; genus Macrosteles; species Macrosteles quadrilineatus. The sequence goes on from NW_026542720.1 coordinate 113,934, forward strand.
TATTTGGAGGGATGTCTTGTTATTTAGAGGGATGTCTTGTTATTTGGAGGGATGCTTGTTATTAAGAGGGATGTCTTATAATTTAGAGGGATGTTTCGTTATTTGGAGGTATGTTTTGTTATTTAGAGGGATGTCTTGTTATTTAGAGGGATGTCTTGGTATTTGGAGGGATGTCTAGTTATTTAGAGGGATGTCTTTTTATTTAGAGGGATGTCTTGTTATTTAGAGGGATGTCTTGTTATTTAGAGGGATGTCTTGTTATTTGAAGGGATGTCTTAATATTTAGAGGGATGTCTTGCTTTTTTGAGGGATTTCTTGTTATTTGGAGGGATGTCTTGTTATTTAGAGGGATGTCTTGTTATTTAGAGGAATGTCTTGTTATTTAAAAGGGATGTCTTGTTATTTAGAGGGATGTCTTGTTTTTTAGTGAGATGTCTTGTTATTTAGAGGGATGTCTTGTTATTTAGAGAGATGTCTTGTTATTTAAAGGGATGTCTTAATATTTAGAGGGATGTCTTGTTATTTAGAAGGATGTCTTAATATTTAGAGGGATGTCTTGTTATTTGGAGGGATGTCTTAATATTTAGAGGGATGTCTTGTTATTTAGAGGGATGTCTTGTTATTTAGAGAGATGTCTTGTTATTTAAAGGGATGTCTTAATATTTAGAGGGATGTCTTGTTATTTAGAGGGATGTCTTAATATTTATAGGGATGTCTTGTTATTTGAAGGGATGTCTTAATATTTAGAGGGATGTCTTGTTATTTAGAGGGATGTCTTGTTATTTAGAGGGATGTCTTGTTTTTTAAAGGGTTGTCTTGTTATTTGGAGGGATGTCTTAATATTTAGAGGGATGTCTTGATATTTAGAGGGATGTCTTGTTATTTAGAGGGATGTCTTGTTATTTAGAGGGATGTCTTCTTATTTGGAGGGAAGTCTTGTTATTTGGAGGAATGTCTTGTTATTTAGAGGGATATCTTGTTATTTGGAGGGATGTCTTGTTATTTAGAGGGATGTCTTGCTATTTAGAGGGATGTCTTTTTATTTGGAGGGATGTCTTGTTATTTAGAGGGATGTCTTGTTATTTAGAGGAATGTCTTGTTATTTAAAAGGGATGTCTTGTTATTTAGAGGGACGTCTTGTTATTTAGTGGGATGTCTTGTTATTTAGAGGGATGTCTTGTTATTTAGAGAGATGTCTTGTTATTTAAAGGGATGTCTTAATATTTAGAGGGATATCTTGTTATTTAGAGGGATGTCTTAATATTTAGAGGGATGTCTTGTTATTTGGAGGGATGTCTTAATATTTAGAGGGATGTCTTGTTATTTAGAGAGATGTCTTGTTATTTAGAGGGATGTCTTGTTTTTTAGAGGGTTGTCTTGTAATTTAGATGGGATGTCTTGTTATTTAGAGGGATGTCTTGTTATTTAGAGGAATGTCTAGTTATTTAGAGGGATGTCTTGTTATTTAGAGAGATGTCTTGTTATTTAAAGGGATGTCTTAATATTTAGAGGGATGTCTTGTTATTTAGAGGGATGTCTTAATATTTAGAGGGATGTCTTGTTATTTGAAGGGATATCTTAATATTTAGAGGGATGTCTTGTTATTTAGAGGGATGTCTTGTTATTTAGAGGGATGTCTTGTTTTTTAAAGGGTTGTCTTGTTATTTGGAGGTATGTCTTAATATTTAGAGTGATATCTTGTTATTTAGAGGGATGTCTTGTTATTTAGAGGGATGTCTTGTTTTTTAGAGGGTTGTCTTGTTATTTGGAGGGATGTCTTGTTTTTTAGAGGGTTGTCTTGTAATTTAGATGGGATGTCTTGTTATTTAGAGGGATGTCTTGTTATTTACAGGTATGTCTTGTTATTTAGAGGGATGTCTTAATATTTAGAGGAATGTCTTGTTATATAGATGGATGTCTTGTTATTTAGAGGGATGTCTTGATATTTAGAGGGATGTCTTGTTTTTTAGAGAGATGTCTTGTTATTTAAAGGGGTTTTTTGTTTTTTAGAGGGTTGTCTTGTTATTTGGAGGGATGTCTTGTTATTTAGATTGATGTCTTAATATTTAGAGGGATGTCTTGTTTTTTAGAGGGATGTCTTGTTATTTAGAGGGATGTCTTGTTATTTAGAGGGATGTCTTGTTATTTAGAGGGATGTCTTGTTATTTAGAGGGATGTCTTGTTATTTGAAGGGATGTCTTAATATTTAGAGAGATGTCTTGTTATTTAGAGGGATGTCTTGTTATTTAGAGGGATGTCTTGTTATTTAGAGGGATGTCTTGTTATTTGGAGGGATGCTTGTTATTAAGAGGGATGTCTTATAATTTAGAGGGATGTTTCGTTATTTGGAGGTATGTCTTGTTATTTAGAGGGATGTCTTGTTATTTAGAGGGATGTCTTGGTATTTGGAGGGATGTCTAGTTATTTAGAGGGATGTCTTTTTATTTAGAGGGATGTCTTGTTATTTAGAGGGATGTCTTGTTATTTAGAGGGATGTCTTGTTATTTGAAGGGATGTCTTAATATTTAGAGGGATGTCTTGCTTTTTTGAGGGATTTCTTGTTATTTGGAGGGATGTCTTGTTATTTAGAGGGATGTCTTGTTATTTAGAGGAATGTCTTGTTATTTAAAAGGGATGTCTTGTTATTTAGAGGGATGTCTTGTTTTTTAGTGAGATGTCTTGTTATTTAGAGGGATGTCTTGTTATTTAGAGAGATGTCTTGTTATTTAAAGGGATGTCTTAATATTTAGAGGGATGTCTTGTTATTTAGAGGGATGTCTTAATATTTAGAGGGATGTCTTGTTATTTTGAGGGATGTCTTAATATTTAGAGGGATGTCTTGTTATTTAGAGGGATGTCTTGTTATTTAGAGAGATGTCTTGTTATTTAAAGGGATGTCTTAATATTTAGAGGGATGTCTTGTTATTTAGAGGGATGTCTTAATATTTAGAGGGATGTCTTGTTATTTGAAGGGATGTCTTAATATTTAGAGGGATGTCTTGTTATTTAGAGGGATGTCTTGTTATTTAGAGGGATGTCTTGTTTTTTAAAGGGTTGTCTTGTTATTTGGAGGGATGTCTTAATATTTAGAGGGATGTCTTGATATTTAGAGGGATGTCTTGTTATTTAGAGGGATGTCTTGTTATTTAGAGGGATGTATTCTTATTTGGAGGGAAGTCTTGTTATTTGGAGGAATGTCTTGTTATTTAGAGGGATATCTTGTTATTTGGAGGGATGTCTTGTTATTTAGAGGGATGTCTTGCTATTTAGAGGGATGTCTTTTTATTTGGAGGGATGTCTTGTTATTTAGAGGGATGTCTTGTTATTTAGAGGAATGTCTTGTTATTTAAAAGGGATGTCTTGTTATTTAGAGGGACGTCTTGTTATTTAGTGGGATGTCTTGTTATTTAGAGGGATGTCTTGTTATTTAGAGAGATGTCTTGTTATTTAAAGGGATGTCTTAATATTTAGAGGGATGTCTTGTTATTTAGAGGGATGTCTTAATATTTAGAGGGATGTCTTGTTATTTGGAGGGATGTCTTAATATTTAGAGGGATGTCTTGTTATTTAGACGGATGTCTTGTTATTTAGAGGGATGTCTTGTTTTTTAGAGGGTTGTCTTGTAATTGAGATGGGATGTCTTGTTATTTAGAGGGATGTCTTGTTATTTGGAGAGATGTCTTTTTATTTAGAGGGATGTCTTGTTTTTTAGAGGGTTGTCTTGTTATTTGGAGGGATGTCTTGTTTTTTAGAGGGTTGTCTTGTAATTTAGATGGGATGTCTTGTTATTTAGAGGGATGTCTTAATATTTAGCGGAATGTCTTGTTTATTAGAGGGATGTCTTGCTATTTAGAGGGATGTCTTTTTAGTTGGAGGGATGTCTTGTTATTTAGAGGAATGTCTTGTTATTTAGAGGAATGTGTTGTTATTTAAAAGGGATGTCTTGTTATTTAGAGGGATGTCTTGTTATTTAGTGGGATGTCTTGTTATTTAGAGGGATGTCTTGTTATTTAGAGAGATGTCTTGTTATTTAAAGGGATGTCTTAATATTTAGAGGGATGTCTTAATATTTAGCGGAATGTCTTGTTTATTAGAGGGATGTCTTGCTATTTAGAGGGATGTCTTTTTATTTGGAGGGATGTCTTGTTATTTAGAGGGATGTCTTGTTATTTAGAGGAATGTCTTGTTATTTAAAAGGGATGTCTTGTTATTTAGAGGGACGTCTTGTTATTTAGTGGGATGTCTTGTTATTTAGAGGGATGTCTTGTTATTTAGAGAGATGTCTTGTTATTTAAAGGGATGTCTTAATATTTAGAGGGATGTCTTGTTATTTAGAGGGATGTCTTGTTATTTGAAGGGATGTCTTAATATTTAGAGGGATGTCTTGCTTTTTTGAGGGATTTCTTGTTATTTGGAGGGATGTCTTGTTATTTAGAGGGATGTCTTGTTATTTAGAGGAATGTCTTGTTATTTAAAAGGGATGTCTTGTTATTTAGAGGGATGTCTTGTTTTTTAGTGAGATGTCTTGTTATTTAGAGGGATGTCTTGTTATTTAGAGAGATGTCTTGTTATTTAAAGGGATGTCTTAATATTTAGAGGGATGTCTTGTTATTTAGAGGGATGTCTTAATATTTAGAGGGATGTCTTGTTATTTGGAGGGATGTCTTAATATTTAGAGGGATGTCTTGTTATTTAGAGGGATGTCTTGTTATTTAGAGAGATGTCTTGTTATTTAGAGGGATGTCTTCTTATTTGGAGGGAAGTCTTGTTATTTGGAGGAATGTCTTGTTATTTAGAGGGATATCTTGTTATTTGGAGGGATGTCTTGTTATTTAGAGGGATGTCTTGCTATTTAGAGGGATGTCTTTTTATTTGGAGGGATGTCTTGTTATTTAGAGGGATGTCTTGTTATTTAGAGGAATGTCTTGTTATTTAAAAGGGATGTCTTGTTATTTAGAGGGACGTCTTGTTATTTAGTGGGATGTCTTGTTATTTAGAGGGATGTCTTGTTATTTAGAGAGATGTCTTGTTATTTAAAGGGATGTCTTAATATTTAGAGGGATATCTTGTTATTTAGAGGGATGTCTTAATATTTAGAGGGATGTCTTGTTATTTGGAGGGATGTCTTAATATTTAGAGGGATGTCTTGTTATTTAGAGAGATGTCTTGTTATTTAGAGGGATGTCTTGTTTTTTAGAGGGTTGTCTTGTAATTTAGATGGGATGTCTTGTTATTTAGAGGGATGTCTTGTTATTTAGAGGAATGTCTAGTTATTTAGAGGGATGTCTTGTTATTTAGAGAGATGTCTTGTTATTTAAAGGGATGTCTTAATATTTAGAGGGATGTCTTGTTATTTAGAGGGATGTCTTAATATTTAGAGGGATGTCTTGTTATTTGAAGGGATATCTTAATATTTAGAGGGATGTCTTGTTATTTAGAGGGATGTCTTGTTATTTAGAGGGATGTCTTGTTTTTTAAAGGGTTGTCTTGTTATTTGGAGGTATGTCTTAATATTTAGAGTGATATCTTGTTATTTAGAGGGATGTCTTGTTATTTAGAGGGATGTCTTGTTTTTTAGAGGGTTGTCTTGTTATTTGGAGGGATGTCTTGTTTTTTAGAGGGTTGTCTTGTAATTTAGATGGGATGTCTTGTTATTTAGAGGGATGTCTTGTTATTTACAGGTATGTCTTGTTATTTAGAGGGATGTCTTAATATTTAGAGGAATGTCTTGTTATATAGATGGATGTCTTGTTATTTAGAGGGATGTCTTGATATTTAGAGGGATGTCTTGTTTTTTAGAGAGATGTCTTGTTATTTAAAGGGGTTTTTTGTTTTTTAGAGGGTTGTCTTGTTATTTGGAGGGATGTCTTGTTATTTAGATTGATGTCTTAATATTTAGAGGGATGTCTTGTTTTTTAGAGGGATGTCTTGTTATTTAGAGGGATGTCTTGTTATTTAGAGGGATGTCTTGTTATTTAGAGGGATGTCTTGTTATTTAGAGGGATGTCTTGTTATTTGAAGGGATGTCTTAATATTTAGAGAGATGTCTTGTTATTTAGAGGGATGTCTTGTTATTTAGAGGGATGTCTTGTTATTTAGAGGGATGTCTTGTTATTTGGAGGGATGCTTGTTATTAAGAGGGATGTCTTATAATTTAGAGGGATGTTTCGTTATTTGGAGGTATGTCTTGTTATTTAGAGGGATGTCTTGTTATTTAGAGGGATGTCTTGGTATTTGGAGGGATGTCTAGTTATTTAGAGGGATGTCTTTTTATTTAGAGGGATGTCTTGTTATTTAGAGGGATGTCTTGTTATTTAGAGGGATGTCTTGTTATTTGAAGGGATGTCTTAATATTTAGAGGGATGTCTTGCTTTTTTGAGGGATTTCTTGTTATTTGGAGGGATGTCTTGTTATTTAGAGGGATGTCTTGTTATTTAGAGGAATGTCTTGTTATTTAAAAGGGATGTCTTGTTATTTAGAGGGATGTCTTGTTTTTTAGTGAGATGTCTTGTTATTTAGAGGGATGTCTTGTTATTTAGAGAGATGTCTTGTTATTTAAAGGGATGTCTTAATATTTAGAGGGATGTCTTGTTATTTAGAGGGATGTCTTAATATTTAGAGGGATGTCTTGTTATTTTGAGGGATGTCTTAATATTTAGAGGGATGTCTTGTTATTTAGAGGGATGTCTTGTTATTTAGAGAGATGTCTTGTTATTTAAAGGGATGTCTTAATATTTAGAGGGATGTCTTGTTATTTAGAGGGATGTCTTAATATTTAGAGGGATGTCTTGTTATTTGAAGGGATGTCTTAATATTTAGAGGGATGTCTTGTTATTTAGAGGGATGTCTTGTTATTTAGAGGGATGTCTTGTTTTTTAAAGGGTTGTCTTGTTATTTGGAGGGATGTCTTAATATTTAGAGGGATGTCTTGATATTTAGAGGGATGTCTTGTTATTTAGAGGGATGTCTTGTTATTTAGAGGGATGTATTCTTATTTGGAGGGAAGTCTTGTTATTTGGAGGAATGTCTTGTTATTTAGAGGGATATCTTGTTATTTGGAGGGATGTCTTGTTATTTAGAGGGATGTCTTGCTATTTAGAGGGATGTCTTTTTATTTGGAGGGATGTCTTGTTATTTAGAGGGATGTCTTGTTATTTAGAGGAATGTCTTGTTATTTAAAAGGGATGTCTTGTTATTTAGAGGGACGTCTTGTTATTTAGTGGGATGTCTTGTTATTTAGAGGGATGTCTTGTTATTTAGAGAGATGTCTTGTTATTTAAAGGGATGTCTTAATATTTAGAGGGATGTCTTGTTATTTAGAGGGATGTCTTAATATTTAGAGGGATGTCTTGTTATTTGGAGGGATGTCTTAATATTTAGAGGGATGTCTTGTTATTTAGACGGATGTCTTGTTATTTAGAGGGATGTCTTGTTTTTTAGAGGGTTGTCTTGTAATTGAGATGGGATGTCTTGTTATTTAGAGGGATGTCTTGTTATTTGGAGAGATGTCTTTTTATTTAGAGGGATGTCTTGTTTTTTAGAGGGTTGTCTTGTTATTTGGAGGGATGTCTTGTTTTTTAGAGGGTTGTCTTGTAATTTAGATGGGATGTCTTGTTATTTAGAGGGATGTCTTAATATTTAGCGGAATGTCTTGTTTATTAGAGGGATGTCTTGCTATTTAGAGGGATGTCTTTTTAGTTGGAGGGATGTCTTGTTATTTAGAGGAATGTCTTGTTATTTAGAGGAATGTGTTGTTATTTAAAAGGGATGTCTTGTTATTTAGAGGGATGTCTTGTTATTTAGTGGGATGTCTTGTTATTTAGAGGGATGTCTTGTTATTTAGAGAGATGTCTTGTTATTTAAAGGGATGTCTTAATATTTAGAGGGATGTCTTAATATTTAGCGGAATGTCTTGTTTATTAGAGGGATGTCTTGCTATTTAGAGGGATGTCTTTTTATTTGGAGGGATGTCTTGTTATTTAGAGGGATGTCTTGTTATTTAGAGGAATGTCTTGTTATTTAAAAGGGATGTCTTGTTATTTAGAGGGACGTCTTGTTATTTAGTGGGATGTCTTGTTATTTAGAGGGATGTCTTGTTATTTAGAGAGATGTCTTGTTATTTAAAGGGATGTCTTAATATTTAGAGGGATGTCTTGTTATTTAGAGGGATGTCTTGTTATTTGAAGGGATGTCTTAATATTTAGAGGGATGTCTTGCTTTTTTGAGGGATTTCTTGTTATTTGGAGGGATGTCTTGTTATTTAGAGGGATGTCTTGTTATTTAGAGGAATGTCTTGTTATTTAAAAGGGATGTCTTGTTATTTAGAGGGATGTCTTGTTTTTTAGTGAGATGTCTTGTTATTTAGAGGGATGTCTTGTTATTTAGAGAGATGTCTTGTTATTTAAAGGGATGTCTTAATATTTAGAGGGATGTCTTGTTATTTAGAGGGATGTCTTAATATTTAGAGGGATGTCTTGTTATTTGGAGGGATGTCTTAATATTTAGAGGGATGTCTTGTTATTTAGAGGGATGTCTTGTTATTTAGAGAGATGTCTTGTTATTTAAAGGGATGTCTTAATATTTAGAGGGATGTCTTGTTATTTAGAGGGATGTCTTAATATTTATAGGGATGTCTTGTTATTTGAAGGGATGTCTTAATATTTAGAGGGATGTCTTGTTATTTAGAGGGATGTCTTGTTATTTAGAGGGATGTCTTGTTTTTTAAAGGGTTGTCTTGTTATTTGGAGGGATGTCTTAATATTTAGAGGGATGTCTTGATATTTAGAGGGATGTCTTGTTATTTAGAGGGATGTCTTGTTATTTAGAGGGATGTCTTCTTATTTGGAGGGAAGTCTTGTTATTTGGAGGAATGTCTTGTTATTTAGAGGGATATCTTGTTATTTGGAGGGATGTCTTGTTATTTAGAGGGATGTCTTGCTATTTAGAGGGATGTCTTTTTATTTGGAGGGATGTCTTGTTATTTAGAGGGATGTCTTGTTATTTAGAGGAATGTCTTGTTATTTAAAAGGGATGTCTTGTTATTTAGAGGGACGTCTTGTTATTTAGTGGGATGTCTTGTTATTTAGAGGGATGTCTTGTTATTTAGAGAGATGTCTTGTTATTTAAAGGGATGTCTTAATATTTAGAGGGATATCTTGTTATTTAGAGGGATGTCTTAATATTTAGAGGGATGTCTTGTTATTTGGAGGGATGTCTTAATATTTAGAGGGATGTCTTGTTATTTAGAGAGATGTCTTGTTATTTAGAGGGATGTCTTGTTTTTTAGAGGGTTGTCTTGTAATTTAGATGGGATGTCTTGTTATTTAGAGGGATGTCTTGTTATTTAGAGGAATGTCTTGTTATTTAGAGGGATGTCTTGTTATTTAGAGAGATGTCTTGTTATTTAAAGGGATGTCTTAATATTTAGAGGGATGTCTTGTTATTTAGAGGGATGTCTTAATATTTAGAGGGATGTCTTGTTATTTGAAGGGATGTCTTAATATTTAGAGGGATGTCTTGTTATTTAGAGGGATGTCTTGTTATTTAGAGGGATGTCTTGTTTTTTAAAGGGTTGTCTTGTTATTTGGAGGTATGTCTTAATATTTAGAGTGATATCTTGTTATTTAGAGGGATGTCTTGTTATTTAGAGGGATGTCTTGTTTTTTAGAGGGTTGTCTTGTTATTTGGAGGGATGTCTTGTTTTTTAGAGGGTTGTCTTGTAATTTAGATGGGATGTCTTGTTATTTAGAGGGATGTCTTGTTATTTACAGGTATGTCTTGTTATTTAGAGGGATGTCTTAATATTTAGAGGAATGTCTTGTTATATAGATGGATGTCTTGTTATTTAGAGGGATGTCTTGATATTTAGAGGGATGTCTTGTTTTTTAGAGAGATGTCTTGTTATTTAAAGGGGTTTTTTGTTTTTTAGAGGGTTGTCTTGTTATTTGGAGGGATGTCTTGTTATTTAGATTGATGTCTTAATATTTAGAGGGATGTCTTGTTTTTTAGAGGGATGTCTTGTTATTTAGAGGGATGTCTTGTTATTTAGAGGGATGTCTTGTTATTTAGAGGGATGTCTTGTTATTTAGAGGGATGTCTTGTTATTTGAAGGGATGTCTTAATATTTAGAGAGATGTCTTGTTATTTAGAGGGATGTCTTGTTATTTAGAGGGATGTCTTGTTATTTAGAGGGATGTCTTGTTATTTGGAGGGATGCTTGTTATTAAGAGGGATGTCTTATAATTTAGAGGGATGTTTCGTTATTTGGAGGTATGTCTTGTTATTTAGAGGGATGTCTTGTTATTTAGAGGGATGTCTTGGTATTTGGAGGGATGTCTAGTTATTTAGAGGGATGTCTTTTTATTTAGAGGGATGTCTTGTTATTTAGAGGGATGTCTTGTTATTTAGAGGGATGTCTTGTTATTTGAAGGGATGTCTTAATATTTAGAGGGATGTCTTGCTTTTTTGAGGGATTTCTTGTTATTTGGAGGGATGTCTTGTTATTTAGAGGGATGTCTTGTTATTTAGAGGAATGTCTTGTTATTTAAAAGGGATGTCTTGTTATTTAGAGGGATGTCTTGTTTTTTAGTGAGATGTCTTGTTATTTAGAGGGATGTCTTGTTATTTAGAGAGATGTCTTGTTATTTAAAGGGATGTCTTAATATTTAGAGGGATGTCTTGTTATTTAGAGGGATGTCTTAATATTTAGAGGGATGTCTTGTTATTTTGAGGGATGTCTTAATATTTAGAGGGATGTCTTGTTATTTAGAGGGATGTCTTGTTATTTAGAGAGATGTCTTGTTATTTAAAGGGATGTCTTAATATTTAGAGGGATGTCTTGTTATTTAGAGGGATGTCTTAATATTTAGAGGGATGTCTTGTTATTTGAAGGGATGTCTTAATATTTAGAGGGATGTCTTGTTATTTAGAGGGATGTCTTGTTATTTAGAGGGATGTCTTGTTTTTTAAAGGGTTGTCTTGTTATTTGGAGGGATGTCTTAATATTTAGAGGGATGTCTTGATATTTAGAGGGATGTCTTGTTATTTAGAGGGATGTCTTGTTATTTAGAGGGATGTCTTCTTATTTGGAGGGAAGTCTTGTTATTTGGAGGAATGTCTTGTTATTTAGAGGGATATCTTGTTATTTGGAGGGATGTCTTGTTATTTAGAGGGATGTCTTGCTATTTAGAGGGATGTCTTTTTATTTGGAGGGATGTCTTGTTATTTAGAGGGATGTCTTGTTATTTAGAGGAATGTCTTGTTATTTAAAAGGGATGTCTTGTTATTTAGAGGGACGTCTTGTTATTTAGTGGGATGTCTTGTTATTTAGAGGGATGTCTTGTTATTTAGAGAGATGTCTTGTTATTTAAAGGGATGTCTTAATATTTAGAGGGATGTCTTGTTATTTAGAGGGATGTCTTAATATTTAGAGGGATGTCTTGTTATTTGGAGGGATGTCTTAATATTTAGAGGGATGTCTTGTTATTTAGACGGATGTCTTGTTATTTAGAGGGATGTCTTGTTTTTTAGAGGGTTGTCTTGTAATTGAGATGGGATGTCTTGTTATTTAGAGGGATGTCTTGTTATTTGGAGAGATGTCTTTTTATTTAGAGGGATGTCTTGTTTTTTAGAGGGTTGTCTTGTTATTTGGAGGGATGTCTTGTTTTTTAGAGGGTTGTCTTGTAATTTAGATGGGATGTCTTGTTATTTAGAGGGATGTCTTAATATTTAGCGGAATGTCTTGTTTATTAGAGGGATGTCTTGCTATTTAGAGGGATGTCTTTTTAGTTGGAGGGATGTCTTGTTATTTAGAGGAATGTCTTGTTATTTAGAGGAATGTGTTGTTATTTAAAAGGGATGTCTTGTTATTTAGAGGGATGTCTTGTTATTTAGTGGGATGTCTTGTTATTTAGAGGGATGTCTTGTTATTTAGAGAGATGTCTTGTTATTTAAAGGGATGTCTTAATATTTAGAGGGATGTCTTAATATTTAGCGGAATGTCTTGTTTATTAGAGGGATGTCTTGCTATTTAGAGGGATGTCTTTTTATTTGGAGGGATGTCTTGTTATTTAGAGGGATGTCTTGTTATTTAGAGGAATGTCTTGTTATTTAAAAGGGATGTCTTGTTATTTAGAGGGATGTCTTGTTATTTAGTGGGATGTCTTGTTATTTAGAGGGATGTCTTGTTATTTAGAGAGATGTCTTGTTATTTAAAGGGATGTCTTAATATTTAGAGGGATGTCTTGTTATTTAGAGGGATGTCTTAATATTTAGAGGGATGTCTTGTTATTTAAAGGGATGTCTTTATATTTAGAGGGATGTCTTGTTATTTAGAGGGATGTCTTGTTATTTAGAGGGATGTCTTGTTTTATAGAGGGATGTCTTGTTTTTTAAAGGGTTGTCTTGTTATTTGGAGGGATGTCTTAATATTTAGAGGGATGTCTTGGTATTTAGAGGGATGTCTTGTTATTTAGAGGGATGTCTTAATATTTAGCGGAATGTCTTAAGGGATGTCTTGTTTTTTAGAGGGTTGTCTTGTAATTTAGATGGGATGTCTTGTTATTTAGAGGGATGTCTTGTTATTTACAAGTGTGTACAAGGGTGTACAAGTATGTACAAGAATGTACAATTTTGTACAAGTGTGTACAAGTTTGTAAAAGGTTGTACAAGTGTGTACAAGGGTGTACAAGTGTGTACAAGGTTGTACAAGTGTGTACAAGCTTGAACAAGTGTGTACAAGGTTGTACAAGTGTGTACAAGGTTGTACAAGTGTGTACAAGGTTGCACAAGTGTGTACAAGAGTGTACAATCGTGTACAAGCTTGTACAAGTGTGTACAAGGGTGTACAGGTTTGTACAAGGTTGTACAAGTGTGTACAAGGTTGTACAAGTGTGTACAAGGGTGTACAAGTTTGTACAAGTGTGTACAAGTTTGTACAAGTGTGTACAAGTTTGTACAAGTTTGTACAAATGTATACAAGGGTGTACAAAAGTGTACAAGGGTGCACAAGTTTGTACAAGGGTGTACAAGTGTGTACAAGCTTGTACAAGTGTGTACAAGCTTGTACAAGTGTGTACAAGGGTGTACAGGTTTGTACAATTTTGTACAAGTGTTTACAAGGGTGTACAAGTATGTACAAGAATGTACAAGTTTGTACAAGTGTGTACAAGTTTGTAAAAGGTTGTACATGTGTGTACAAGGGTGTACAAGTGTGTACAAGGGTGCACAAGTGTGTACAAGGGTGTACAAGTGTGTACATGTTTGTACAAGTGTGTACATGTTTGTACAAGTGTGTTTAAGTTTGTAAAAGGTTGTACAAATGTGTACAAGGGTGTACAAAAGTGTTCAAGGGTGCACAAGTTTGTACAAGGTTGTACAAGTAAGTACAAGTTTGTACAAGAATGTACAAGTGTGTACAAGGTTTTACAATTGTGTAAAAGGTTGTACAAGTGTGTACAAGGTTGTACAAGTGTGTACAAGCTTGTACAAGTGTGTACAAGGTTGTACAAGTGTGTACAAGGTTGTACAAGTGTATACAAGCTTGTACAAGTGTGTACAAGGTTGTACAAGTGTGTACAAGGTTGTACAAGTGTGTACATGTTTGTACAAGTGTGTACATGTTTGTACAAGTGTGTTTAAGTTTGTAAAAGGTTGTACAAATGTGTACAAGGGTGTACAAAAGTGTTCAAGGGTGCACAAGTTTGTACAAGGGTGTACAAGTGTGTACAAGCTTGTACAAGTGTGTACAAGCTTGTACAAGTGTGTACAAGCTTGTACAAGTGTGTACAAGGGTGTACAGGTTTGTACAAGGTTGTACAAGTGTGTACAAGGGTGTACAAGTATGTACAAGAATGTAAAATTTTGTACAAGTGTGTACAAGGGTGTACAAGTGTGTACAAGGTTGTACAAGTGTGTACAAGGTTTTACAATTGTGTACAAGGTTGTACAAGTGTGTACAAGGTTGTACAAGTGTGTACGAGGTTGTACAAGTGTGTACAAGGTTGTACAAGTGTGTACAAGGTTGTACAAGTGTGTACAAGTTTGTACAAGTGTGTACAAGTTTGTTCAAGGTTGTACAAATAAGCCATCCCTCTAAATAACAAGACATCCCTCCAAATATTAAGACATCCCTCTAAATAACAAGACATCCCTCTAAATAACAAGACATCCCTCTAATAAACTAGACATTCCGCTAAATATTAAGACATCCCTCTAAATAACAAGACATCCCTCCAAATACCAAGACATCCCTCTAAATATTAAGACATCCCTCCAAATAACAAGACAACCCTTTAAAAAACAAGACATCCCTCTAAATAACAAGACATCCCTCTAAATAACAAGACATCCCTCTAAATATTAAGACATCCCTCCAAATAACAAGACATCCCTCTAAATATTAAGACATCCCTCTAAATAACAAGACATCCCTCTAAATATTAAGACATCCCTTTAAATAACAAGACATCTCTCTAAATAACAAGACATCCCTCTAAATAACAAGACATCCCACTAAATAACAAGACGTCCCTCTAAATAACAAGACATCCCTTTTAAATAACAAGACATTCCTCTAAATGACAAGACATCCCTCTAAATAACAAGACATCCCTCCAAATAAAAAGACATCCCTCTAAATAGCAAGACATCCCTCTAAATAACAAGACATCCCTCCAAATAACAAGATATCCCTCTAAATAACAAGACATTCCTCCAAATAACAAGACTTCCCTTCAAATAAGAAGACATCCCTCTAAATAACAAGACATCCCTCTAAATAACAAGACATCTCTCTAAATACCAAGACAACCCTCTAAAAAACAAGACATCCCTCCAAATAACAAGACAACCCTCTAAAAAAAAAGACATCCCTCTAAATAAAAAGACATCTCTCCAAATAACAAGACATCCCTCTAAATAACAAGACATCCCACTAAAAAACAAGACATCCCTCTAAATATTAAGACATCCCTCTAAATAACAAGACATCCCTCCAAATATTAAGACATCCCTCTAAATAACAAGACATCCCTCTAAATAACAAGACATCCCTCTAATAAACTAGACATTCCGCTAAATATTAAGACATCCCTCTAAATAACAAGACATCCCTCTAAATAACAAGACATCCCTCCAAATATGAAGACATCCCTCTAAATAACAAGACATCCCTCTAAATAACAAGACATCCCTCTAAATAACAAGACATCTCTCTAAATATTAAGACATCCCTTCAAATAACAAGACATCCCTCTAAATAACAAGACATCCCTCTAAATAACAAGACATCCCTCTAAATAACAAGACATCCCTCTAAATAACAAGACATCCCTCTAAAAAACAAGACATCTCTCTAAATATTAAGACATCAATCTAAATAACAAGACATCCCTCCAAATAACAAGACAACCCTCTAAAAAACAAAAAAACCCTCTAAATAACAAGACATCTCTCTAAAAAACAAGACATCCCTCTAAATATCAAGACATCCCTCTAAATAACAAGACATCCATCTATATAACAAGACATTCCTCTAAATATTAAGACATCCCTCTAAATAACAAGACATACCTGTAAATAACAAGACATCCCTCTAAATAACAAGACATCCCATCTAAATTACAACACAACCCTCTAAAAAACAAGACATCCCTCCAAATAACAAGACAACCCTCTAAAAAACAAGACATCCCTCTAAATAACAAGACATCCCTCTAAATAACAAGACATCCCTCTAATAAACTAGACATTCCGCTAAATATTAAGACATCCCTCTAAATAACAAGACATCCCTCCAAATACCAAGACATCCCTCTAAATATTAAGACATCCCTCCAAATAACAAGACATCCCTCTAAATAACAAGACATCCCTCTAAATAACAAGACATCCCTCTAAATATTAAGACATCCCTCCAAATAACAAGACATCCCTCTAAATATTAAGACATCCCTCTAAATAACAAGACATCCCTCTAAATATTAAGACATCCCTTTAAATAACAAGACATCTCTCTAAATAACAAGACATCCCTCTAAATAACAAGACATCCCACTAAATAACAAGACGTCCCTCTAAATAACAAGACATCCCTTTTAAATAACAAGACATTCCTCTAAATGACAAGACATCCCTCTAAATAACAAGACATCCCTCCAAATAAAAAGACATCCCTCTAAATAGCAAGACATCCCTCTAAATAACAAGACATCCCTCCAAATAACAAGATATCCCTCTAAATAACAAGACATTCCTCCAAATAACAAGACTTCCCTTCAAATAAGAAGACATCCCTCTAAATAACAAGACATCCCTCTAAATAACAAGACATCTCTCTAAATACCAAGACAACCCTCTAAAAAACAAGACATCCCTCCAAATAACAAGACAACCCTCTAAAAAAAAAGACATCCCTCTAAATAAAAAGACATCTCTCCAAATAACAAGACATCCCTCTAAATAACAAGACATCCCACTAAAAAACAAGACATCCCTCTAAATATTAAGACATCCCTCTAAATAACAAGACATCCCTCCAAATATTAAGACATCCCTCTAAATAACAAGACATCCCTCTAAATAACAAGACATCCCTCTAATAAACTAGACATTCCGCTAAATATTAAGACATCCCTCTAAATAACAAGACATCCCTCTAAATAACAAGACATCCCTCCAAATATGAAGACATCCCTCTAAATAACAAGACATCCCTCTAAATAACAAGACATCCCTCTAAATAACAAGACATCTCTCTAAATATTAAGACATCCCTTCAAATAACAAGACATCCCTCTTAATAACAAGACATCCCTCTAAATAACAAGACATCCCTCTAAATAACAAGACATCCCTCTAAATAACAAGACATCCCTCTAAAAAACAAGACATCTCTCTAAATATTAAGACATCAATCTAAATAACAAGACATCCCTCCAAATAACAAGACAACCCTCTAAAAAACAAAAAAACCCTCTAAATAACAAGACATCTCTCTAAAAAACAAGACATCCCTCTAAATATCAAGACATCCCTCTAAATAACAAGACATCCATCTATATAACAAGACATTCCTCTAAATATTAAGACATCCCTCTAAATAACAAGACATACCTGTAAATAACAAGACATCCCTCTAAATAACAAGATATCCCATCTAAATTACAACACAACCCTCTAAAAAACAAGACATCCCTCCAAATAACAAGACAACCCTCTAAAAAACAAGACATCCCTCTAAATAACAAGACATCCCTCTAAATAACAAGACATCCCTCTAATAAACTAGACATTCCGCTAAATATTAAGACATCCCTCTAAATAACAAGACATCCCTCTAAATACCAAGACATCCCTCTAAATATTAAGACATCCCTCTAAATAACAAGACAACCCTTTAAAAAACAAGACATCCCTCTAAATAACAAGACATCCCTCTAAATAACAAGACATCCCTCTAAATATTAAGACATCCCTTCAAATAACAAGACATCCCTCTAAATATTAAGACATCCCTCTAAATAACAAGACATCCCTCTAAATATTAAGACATCCCTTTAAATAACAAGACATCTCTCTAAATAACAAGACATCCCTCTAAATAACAAGACATCCCACTAAATAACAAGACATCCCTCTAAATAACAAGACATCCCTTTTAAATAACAAGACATTCCTCTAAATAACAAGACATCCCTCTAAATAACAAGACATCCCTCCAAATAAAAAGACATCCCTCTAAATAGCAAGACATCCCTCTAATAAACAAGACATTCCGCTAAATATTAAGACATCCCTCTAAATAACAAGACATCCCTCTAAATATTAAGACATCCCTTTAAATAACAAGACATCTCTCTAAATAACAAGACATCCCTCTAAATAACAAGACATCCCACTAAATAACAAGACATCCCTCTAAATAACAAGACATCCCTTTTAAATAACAAGACATTCCTCTAAATAACAAGACATCCCTCTAAATAACAAGACATGCCTCCAAATAAAAAGACATCCCTCTAAATAGCAAGACATCCCTCTAATAAACAAGACATTCCGCTAAATATTAAGACATCCCTCTAAATAACAAGACATCCCATCTAAATTACAAGACAACCCTCGAAAAAACAAGACATCCCTCCAAATAACAAGACAACCCTCTAAAAAACAAGACATCCCTCTAAATAAAAAGACATCTCTCCAAATAACAAGACATCCCTCTAAATAACAAGACATCCCAGTAAAAAACAAGACATCCCTCTAAATATTAAGACATCCCTCTAAATAACAAGACATCCCTCCAAATATTAAGACATCCCTCTAAATAACAAGACATTCTTTGTTTGAAGTTCATTGTTGGTGATGGTGAGTTAATGTTGTTCAAAGGTTTATTGCGGACATTTTCCATCACGAATGTAAAAAAAACAATACACAACGTTTCGGGATCTGGAATACAAAATAGGTTCAACAAAGAATCGGAAAATGTGAAGGCTAGGCAAAAGGCTAAACTACAACATCTCAGACCTCCCGATAACATTGATAGGAATACTCAAATTTCACAGTGTGATGATGCAAAAAACCAAGTTGTGAATCTGTCTTCTAAAGTTCTAAACCCAGTTGAGATTTCTGTTTTGAGCAGAGGGCTAAATTTTTCCGTTGTGCCTAAATCAGTTAAAACGCTGGATTTTGTGACAGGGATTGAGTCTGCTGTTTCTCAGTTACCTGAGTCTCAGGGGGATCAGTTCCGTTGTGAAGCTAGTATTTTACTAAAGAAAATTCCTACTCCTAAACCTAATCTTAGTAAAGAGGAAACCAAAGCAGTATCAGTCCTTGGGAAAGACGGTACTGTAAAGATTTTGCCCGCGGATAAAGGGAATGCCACGGTAGTTCTTGATACTGTGACATACGAAGAAAAAATGTTAGAAACTTTGCAATCTGGCCAATACACCCAATTGAAAAAAGACCCCACAGAAACTTTCGAGCGTAAAATCGCTAGTACTCTAAGAAAACACAAAAAGTTTTTTAGCGACAAACAAAGGACTCGGTTGACACCACACCATTCCAAAATTCCACACATGTACGGGTTACCTAAGATCCACAAACCTAACGTTCCTCTGAGACCAATAGTTAGCTCCCGTGATTCTGCTTGTAGGGAATTGTCTAAAGTCCTTCTGGACATTTTAAAGCCTTTAGTAGGAAACACTGATTCGTTTATCAAAAACTCCAAAGATTTTGTAGAAAAGTCTAAATCTATCGTACTGGCTGATACTGACAAGCTGGTCAGCTTCGATGTTGAAAGTCTGTTTACGAATGTCCCCGTTTCGGAAACCCTAAAAATAATTGAGACCCGTCTCACAAACGACGATACTTTAGCAAACAGAACTAAACTCCCTGTTAACGTCATAATGGAACTTTTGGAGTTGTGTACTCAATGTAACTATTTCCAATTAGAGGGTAAATTATACCGTCAAGATGAGGGTATGGCCATGGGGTCACCATTGTCACCTATCTTTGCCAACATCTTTATGGAGGAGTTTGAGCAAAAAGCTTTGGCTTCAGCTCGGCTCAAACCGAGGATATGGTGGAGATATGTCGATGACACTTTCGTGGTTTTCCCTCATGGAGATGATAAATTGAATGAGTTTTTAGAGCATCTTAATAGTGTTTCATCCTCCATAAAACTAACCATGGAGGTGGAATCACAAAACAAACTCCCCTTTTTGGACGTGTGCGTAGAAAAGCATTTGAACAGTCTTAGAACATCTGTTTACAGAAAAAAGACACACACAGGGCAGTATCTAAACTTTCAATCAAACCACCAAATTTCTGTCAAGGAGGGGGTTGCTTACTCTCTGTTTGACAGGGCTAAGAGCATTTGCTCCAATCAGGATGAGTTAAAGGATGAAATTAAGAAAGTAGAACAGGATTTGGCTAGTAACGGATACCCTCGATCCATTATAAACAAATGCAAGAAAGATAGGGCTACGCGTGAACCTTTACAAAATCGCAAGGAAAAACTCGTCCACATGTCAATCCCGTATGTGTCAGGACTGTCGGAAAAAATCAGAAGGGTTGCTAGGAAATTTAATGTGCAAACAGCATTTAGGACACAAAACACACTTAGGCAGAGTCTCGTCAAAACAAAACCCAAAAATGACACTCAGGATACTAAAAACTGTGTTTACAGAATAAATTGCAATGATTGTTCCAGGCCTTACTATGGCGAGACAAAAAGACCGTTGAACATTAGAATCAAAGAACACAGAGAAAACACCAAAAAAGGTTTAGTGGAAAAATCTAAGATCGCTCATCATTGCTGGTCCGAAAATCATCGTATGAATTTTGAAGAGGCAAAAATTGTCCATAAGGAACCTCATTTTTTCAAACGTAAACTCATTGAAGCCTCATACATTAAATTAGCAGACCAACCAATCAGTCAGTCATCGGTTGAAATAAGGCCACTTTGGCTACCCATCTTGAACAAGGAACTAAAGGATAGGGAACTTAATTGTTCAATAAATAGGGAAATAACGAGTTCTCCTCAAAATTCGCACGTTATGTTAACTCGTAGTAAAACTCGTGATATGAATAAACATAATTAACACCCATCTTGCGGCATCGTACATCGCTCCGCCATTTTGTTGGTTTTACTTTTCCAGGGACCGGAAGCCATTTCTGTTGTCTCCGTGTTTCCGATTGGTCAGCCATGTTGGTTCAGTCTCATTGGTGGAGTCATAGCGTACGGTGTTGTTAGTGTTCCATTGTGTGAGTTTTTTGTACGTAAACCTTTTATAGATTATAGTGTTTTGTGATTTGTTATTAATTGCATGTTGTATCATGACTTGACTGCTATACAGTGCATATTTTTTGACTACTACCCTCGGTAGTGTATTCCAACTTAGGTTGGGCGTTTGTGTATTGTTAGTTGTAATGTGTTAGTTAAGTTTTTTCACCTGAAGACGGGTTCCAGATCCCGAAACGTTGTGTATTGTTTTTTTTACATTCGTGATGGAAAATGTCCGCAATAAACCTTTGAATAACAAGACATCCCTCTAAATAACAAGACATCCCTCTAATAAACTAGACATTCCGCTAAATATTAAGACATCCCTCTAAATAACAAGACATCCCTCCAAATACCAAGACATCCCTCTAAATATTAAGACATCCCTCCAAATAACAAGAAAACCCTTTAAAAAACAAGACATCCCTCTAAATAACAAGACATCCCTCTAAATAACAAGACATCCCTCTAAATATTAAGACATCCCTCCAAATAACAAGACATCCCTCTAAATATTAAGACATCCCTCTAAATAACAAGACATCCCTCTAAATATTAAGACATCCCTTTAAATAACAAGACATCCCTCTAAATAACAAGACATCCCTCTAAATAACAAGACATCCCACTAAATAACAAGACGTCCCTCTAAATAACAAGACATCCCTTTTAAATAACAAGACATTCCTCTAAATAACAAGACATCCCTCTAAATAACAAGACATCCCTCCAAATAAAAAGACATCCCTCTAAATAGCAAGACATCCCTCTAAATAACAAGACATCCCTCCAAATAACTGGATATCCCTCTAAATAACAAGACATTCCTCCAAATAACAAGACTTCCCTCCAAATAAGAAGACATCCTTCTAAATAACAAGACATCCCTCTAAATAACAAGACATCCCTCTAAATACCAAGACATCCCTCCAAATAACAAGACAACCCTTTAAAAAACAAGACATCCCTCTAAATAACAAGACATCCGTCTAAATAACAAGACATCCCTCTAAATATTAAGACATCCCTTCAAATAACAAGACATCCCTCTAAATATTAAGACATCCCTCTAAATAACAAGACATCCCTCTAAATATTAAGACATCCCTTTAAATAACAAGACATCTCTCTAAATAACAAGACATCCCTCTAAATAACAAGACATCCCTCTAAATATTAAGACATCCCTCCAAATAACAAGACATCCCTCTAAATATTAAGACATCCCTCTAAATAACAAGACATCCCTCTAAATATTAAGACATCCCTTTAAATAACAAGACATCTCTCTAAATAACAAGACATCCCTCTAAATAACAAGACATCCCACTAAATAACAAGACATCCCTCTAAATAACAAGACATCCCTTTTAAATAACAAGACATTCCTCTAAATAACAAGACATCCCTCTAAATAACAAGACATCCCTCCAAATAACAAGAAATCCCTCAAAATAGCAAGACATCCCTCTAAATATTAAGACATCCCTTCAAATAACAAGACATCCCTCTAAATAACAAGACAACCCTCTAAATAACAAGACATCCCTCTAAATAAAAAGACATCCCTCTAAATAACTAGACATCCCTCCAAATACCAAGACATCCCTCTAAATAACAAGACATCCCTCTAAATAAAAAGACATCCCTCTAAATAACTAGACATCCCTCCAAATACCAAGACATCCCTCTAAATAACAAGACATCCCTCTAAATAACAAGACATACCTCCAAATAACAAGACATCCCTCTAAATTATAAGACATCCCTCTTAATAACAAGCATCCCTCCAAATAACAAGACATCCCTCTAAATAACAAGACATCCCTCCAAATATGAAGACATCCCTCCAAATATGAAGACATCCCTCTAAATAACAAGACATCCCTCTAAATAACAAGACATCTCTCTAAATATTAAGACATCCCTTCAAATAACAAGACATCCCTCTAAATAACAAGACATCCCTCTAAATAACAAGACATCCCTCTAAATAACAAGACATCCCTCTAAATAACAAGACATCCCTCTAAAAAACAAGACATCCCTCTAAATATTAAGACATCAATCTAAATAACAAGACATCCCTCCAAATAACAAGACAACCCTCTAAAAAACAAAAAAACCCTCTAAATAACAAGACATCCCTCTAAATAACAAGACATCCCACTAAAAAACAAGAAATCCCTCTAAATATTAAGACATCCCTCTAAATAACAAGACATCCCTCCAAATATTAAGACATCTCTCTAAATAACAAGACATCCCTCTAAATAACAAGACATCCCTCTAATAAACTAGACATTCCGCTAAATATTAAGACATCCCTCTAAATAACAAGACATCCCTCCAAATACCAAGACATCCCTCTAAATATTAAGACATCCCTCCAAATAACAAGAAAACCCTTTAAAAAACAAGACATCCCTCTAAATAACAAGACATCCCTCTAAATAACAAGACATCCCTCTAAATATTAAGACATCCCTCCAAATAACAAGACATCCCTCTAAATATTAAGACATCCCTCTAAATAACAAGACATCCCTCTAAATATTAAGACATCCCTTTAAATAACAAGACATCTCTCTAAATAACAAGACATCCCTCTAAATAACAAGACATCCCTCTAAATATTAAGACATCCCTCCAAATAACAAGACATCCCTCTAAATATTAAGACATCCCTCTAAATAACAAGACATCCCTCTAAATATTAAGACATCCCTTTAAATAACAAGACATCTCTCTAAATAACAAGACATCCCTCTAAATAACAAGACATCCCACTAAATAACAAGACATCCCTCTAAATAACAAGACATCCCTTTTAAATAACAAGACATTCCTCTAAATAACAAGACATCCCTCTAAATAACAAGACATCCCTCCAAATAACAAGAAATCCCTCAAAATAGCAAGACATCCCTCTAAATATTAAGACATCCCTTCAAATAACAAGACATCCCTCTAAATAACAAGACAACCCTCTAAATAACAAGACATCCCTCTAAATAAAAAGACATCCCTCTAAATAACTAGACATCCCTCCAAATACCAAGACATCCCTCTAAATAACAAGACATCCCTCTAAATAAAAAGACATCCCTCTAAATAACTAGACATCCCTCCAAATACCAAGACATCCCTCTAAATAACAAGACATCCCTCTAAATAACAAGACATACCTCCAAATAACAAGACATCCCTCTAAATTATAAGACATCCCTCTTAATAACAAGCATCCCTCCAAATAACAAGACATCCCTCTAAATAACAAGACATCCCTCCAAATATGAAGACATCCCTCCAAATATGAAGACATCCCTCTAAATAACAAGACATCCCTCTAAATAACAAGACATCTCTCTAAATATTAAGACATCCCTTCAAATAACAAGACATCCCTCTAAATAACAAGACATCCCTCTAAATAACAAGACATCCCTCTAAATAACAAGACATCCCTCTAAATAACAAGACATCCCTCTAAAAAACAAGACATCCCTCTAAATATTAAGACATCAATCTAAATAACAAGACATCCCTCCAAATAACAAGACAACCCTCTAAAAAACAAAAAAACCCTCTAAATAACGAGACATCCCTCTAAATAACAAGACATCCCACTAAAAAACAAGACATCCCTCTAAATATTAAGACATCCCTCTAAATAACAAGACATCCCTCCAAATATTAAGACATCTCTCTAAATAACAAGACATCCCTCTAAATAACAAGACATCCCTCTAATAAACTAGACATTCCGCTAAATATTAAGACATCCCTCTAAATAACAAGACATCCCTCCAAATACCAAGACATCCCTCTAAATATTAAGACATCCCTCCAAATAACAAGAAAACCCTTTAAAAAACAAGACATCCCTCTAAATAACAAGACATCCCTCTAAATAACAAGACATCCCTCTAAATATTAAGACATCCCTCCAAATAACAAGACATCCCTCTAAATATTAAGACATCCCTCTAAATAACAAGACATCCCTCTAAATATTAAGACATCCCTTTAAATAACAAGACATCTCTCTAAATAACAAGACATCCCTCTAAATAACAAGACATCCCACTAAATAACAAGACGTCCCTCTAAATAACAAGACATCCCTCCAAATAAGAAGACATCCCTCTAAATAACAAGACATCCCTCTAAATTACAAGACATCCCTCTAAATACCAAGACATCCCTCTAAATATTAAGACATCCCTCCAAATAACAAGACAACCCTTTAAAAAACAAGACATCCCTCTAAATAACAAGACATCCCTCTAAATAACAAGACATCCCTCTAAATATTAAGACATCCCTTCAAATAACAAGACATCCCTCTAAATATTAAGACATCCCTCTAAATAACAAGACATCCCTCTAAATATTAAGACATCCCTTTAAATAACAAGACATCTCTCTAAATAACAAGACATCCCTCTAAATAACAAGACATCCCTCTAAATATTAAGACATCCCTCCAAATAACAAGACATCCCTCTAAATATTAAGAAATCCCTCTAAATAACAAGACATCCCTCTAAATATTAAGACATCCCTTTAAATAACAAGACATCTCTCTAAATAACAAGACATCCCTCTAAATAACAAGACATCCCACTAAATAACAAGACATCCCTCTAAATAACAAGACATCCCTTTTAAATAACAAGACATTCCTCTAAATAACAAGACATCCCTCTAAATAACAAGACATCCCTCCAAATAACAAGAAATCCCTCAAAATAGCAAGACATCCCTCTAAATATTAAGACATCCCTTCAAATAACAAGACATCCCTCTAAATAACAAGACATCCCTCTAAATAACAAGACATCCCTCTAAATAAAAAGACATCCCTCTAAATAACTAGACATCCCTCCAAATACCAAGACATCCCTCTAAATAACAAGACATCCCTCTAAATAAAAAGACATCCCTCTAAATAACTAGACATCCCTCCAAATACCAAGACATCCCTCTAAATAACAAGACATCCCTCTAAATAACAAGACATACCTCCAAATAACAAGACATCCCTCTAAATTATAAGACATCCCTCTTAATAACAAGCATCCCTCCAAATAACAAGACATCCCTCTAAATAACAAGACATCCCTCCAAATATGAAGACATCCCTCCAAATATGAAGACATCCCTCTAAATAACAAGACATCCCTCTAAATAACAAGACATCCCTCTAAATAACAAGACATCTCTCTAAATATTAAGACATCCCTTCAAATAACAAGACATCCCTCTAAATAACAAGACATCCCTCTAAATAACAAGACATCCCTCTAAATAACAAGACATCCCTCTAAATAACAAGACATCCCTTTTAAATAACAAGACATTCCTCTAAATAACAAGACATCCCTCTAAATAACAAGACATCCCTCCAAATAAAAAGACATCCCTCTAAATATTAAGACATCAATCTAAATAACAAGACATCCCTTAAAATAACAAGACAACCCTCTAAAAAACAAAAAAACCCTCTAAATAACAAGACATCTCTCTAAAAAACAAGACATCCCTCTAAATATCAAGACATCCCTCTATATAACAAGACATCCATCTATATAACAAGACATTCCTCTAAATATTAAGACATCCCTCTAAATAACAAGACATACCTGTAAATAACAAGACATCCCTCTAAATAACAAGACATCCCATCTAAATTACAAGACAACCCTCTAAAAAACAAGACATCCCTTAAGACATTCCGCTAAATATTAAGACATCCCTCTAAATAACAAGACATCCCTCTAAATACCAAGACATCCCTCTAAATATTAAGACATCCCTCCAAATAACAAGACAACCCTTTAAAAAACAAGACATCCCTCTAAATAACAAGACATCCCTCTAAATAACAAGACATCCCTCTAAATAACAAGACATCCCTCTAAATATTAAAACATCCCTTTAAATAACAAGACATCTCTCTAAATAATAAGACATCCCTCTAAATAACAAGACATCCCACTAAATAACAAGACATCCCTCTAAATAACAAGACATCCCTTTTAAATAACAAGACATTCCTCTAAATAACAAGACATCCCTCTAAATAACAAGACATCCCTCCAAATAAAAAGACATCCCTCTAAATAGCAAGACATCCCTCTAATAAACAAGACATTCCGCTAAATATTAAGACATCCCTCTAAATATTAAGACATCCCTTTAAATAACAAGACATCTCTCTAAATAACAAGACATCCCTCTAAATAACAAGACATCCCACTAAATAACAAGACATCCCTCTAAATAACAAGACATCCCTTTTAAATAACAAGACATTCCTCTAAATAACAAGACATCCCTCTAAATAACAAGACATCCCTCCAAATAAAAAGACATCCCTCTAAATAGCAAGACATCCCTCTAATAAACAAGACATTCCGCTAAATATTAAGACATCCCTCTAAATAACAAGACATCCCATCTAAATTACAAGACAACCCTCTAAAAACAAGACATCCCTCCAAATAACAAGACAACCCTCTAAAAAACAAGACATCCCTCTAAATAAAAAGACATCCCTCCAAATAACAAGACATCCCTCTAAATAACAAGACATCCCATCTAAATTACAAGACAACCCTCTAAAAAACAAGACATCCCTCTAAATAACAAGACATCCCTCTAAATAACAAGACATCCCTCTAAATATTAAGACATCCCTCCAAATAACAAGACATCCCTATAAATATTAAGACATCCCTCTAAATAACAAGACATCCCTCTAAATATTAAGACATCCCTTTAAATAACAAGACATCTCTCTAAATAACAAGACATCCCTCTAAATAACAAGACATCCCACTAAATAACAAGACGTCCCTCTAAATAACAAGACATCCCTTTTAAATAACAAGACATTCCTCTAAATAACAAGACATCCCTCTAAATAACAAGACATCCCTCCAAATAAAAATACATCCCTCTAAATAGCAAGACATCCCTCTAAATAACAAGACATCCCTCCAAATAACAAGATATCCCTCTAAATAACAAGACATTCCTCCAAATAACAAGACTTCCCTCCAAATAAGAAGACATCCCTCTAAATAACAAGACATCCCTCTAAATAACAAGACATCCCTCTAAATACCAAGACATCCCTCTAAATATTAAGACATCCCTCCAAATAACAAGACAACCCTTTAAAAAACAAGACATCCCTCTAAATAACAAGACATCCCTCTAAATAACAAGACATCCCTCTAAATATTAAGACATCCCTTCAAATAACAAGACATCCCTCTAAATATTAAGACATCCCTCTAAATAACAAGACATCCCTCTAAATATTAAGACATCCCTTTAAATAACAAGACATCTCTCTAAATAACAAGACATCCCTCTAAATAACAAGACATCCCCTAAATATTAAGACATCCCTCCAAATAACAAGACATCCCTCTAAATATTAAGACATCCCCCTAAATAACAAGACATCCCTCTAAATATTAAGACATCCCTTTAAATAACAAGAGACATCTATCTAAATAACAAGACATCCCTCTAAATAACAAGACATCTCACTAAAAAACAAGACATCCCTCTAAATAACAAGACATCCCTTTTAAATAACAAGACATTCCTCTAAATAACAAGACATCCCTCTAAATAACAAGACATCCCTCCAAATAACAAGAAATCCCTCAAAAAAGCAAGACATCCCTCTAAATATTAAGACATCCCTTCAAATAACAAGACATCCCTCTAAATAACAAGACATCCCTCTAAATAACAAGACATCCCTCTAAATAAAAAGACATCCCTCTAAATAACTAGACATCCCTCCAAATACCAAGACATCCCTCTAAATAACAAGACATCCCTCTAAATAACAAGACATACCTCCAAATAACGAAACATCCCTCTAAATTATAAGACATCCCTCTTAATAACAAGCATCCCTCCAAATAACAAGACATCCCTCTAAATAACAAGACATCCCTCCAAATATGAAGACATCCCTCTAAATAACAAGACATCCCTCTAAATAACAAGACATCCCTCTAAATAACAAGACATCTCTCTAAATATTAAGACATCCCTTCAAATAACAAGACATCCCTCTAAATAACAAGACATCCCTCTAAATAACAAGACATCCCTCTAAATAACAAGACATCCCTCTAAATAACAAGACATCCCTCTAAAAAACAAGACATCCCTCTAAATATTAAGACATCAATCTAAATAACAAGACATCCCTCCAAATAACAAGACAACCCTCTAAAAAACAAAAAAAACCCTTTAAATAACAAGACATCTCTCTAAAAAAACAAGACATCCCTCTAAATATCAAGATATCCCTCTAAATAACAAGACATCCATCTATATAACAAGACATTCCTCTAAATATTAAGACATCCCTCTAAATAACAAGACATACCTGTAAATAACAAGACATCCCTCTAAATAACAAGACATCCCATCTAAATTACAAGACAACCCTCTAAAAAACAAGACATCCCTCCAAATAACAAGACAACCCTCTAAAAAACAAGACATCCCTCTAAATAACAAGACATCCCTCTAAATAACAAGACATCACTCTAAATATTAAGACATCCCTTCAAATAACAAGACATCCCTCTAAATATTAAGACATCCCTCTAAATAACAAGACATCCCTCTAAATATTAAGACATCCCTTTAAATAACAAGACATCACTCTAAATAACAAGACATCCCTCTAAATAACAAGACATCCCACTAAATAACAAGACATCCCTCTAAATAACAAGACATCCCTTTTAAATAACAAGACATTCCTCTAAATAACAAGACATCCCTCTAAATAACAAGACATCCCTCCAAATAAAAAGACATCCCTCTAAATAGCAAGACATCCCTCTAATAAACAAGACATTCCGCTAAATATTAAGACATCCCTCTAAATAACAAGACATCCCATCTAAATTACAAGAAAACCCTCTAAAAAACAAGACAACCCTCTAAAAAACAAGACATCCCTCTAAATAAAAAGACATCTTAGACACAAGTGTGTACAAGGTTGTACAAGTGTGTACAAGGTTGTACAAGTGTGTACAAGGTTGTACAAGTGTGTACAAGGGTGTACAAGTTTGTACAAGTGTGTACAAGTTTGTACAAGTGTGTACAAGTTTGTACAAGGTTGTACAAATGTATACAAGGGTGTACAAAAGTGTACAAGGGTGCACAAGTTTGTACAAGGGTGTACAAGTGTGTACAAGCTTGTAGAAGTGTGTACAAGCTTGTACAAGTGTGTAAAAGGGTGTACAGGTTTGTACAAGGTTGTACAAGTGTTTACAAGGGAGTACAAGTATGTACAAGAATGTACAAGTTTGTACAAGTGTGTACAAGTGTGTACAAGGTTGTACAAGTGTGTACAAGGTTGTACAAGTGTGTACAAGGTTGAACAAGTGTGTACAAAGGTGTACAAGTGTTTACAAGGTTGTACAAGTGTGTACAAGGTTGTACAAGTGTGTACAAGGTTGTACAAGTGTGTACAAGTTTGTACAAGGTTGTACAATTGTGTACAAGGTTGTACAAGTGTTTACAAGGGTGTACAAGTATGTACAAGAATGTACAAGTTTGTACAAGTGTGTACAAGTTTGTAAAAGGTTGTACAAGTGTGTACAAGGGTGTACAAGTGTGTACAAGGGTGCACAAGTGTGTACAAGGGTGTACAATCGTGTACAAGCTTGTACAAGTGTGTACAAGGGTGTACAGGTTTGTACAAGGTTGTACAAGTGTGTACAAGGTTGTACAAGTGTGTACAAGGGTGTACAAGTTTGTACAAGTGTGTACAAGTTTGTACAATTGTGTACAAGTTTGTACAAGGTTGTACAAATGTATACAAGGGTGTACAAAAGTATACAAGGGTGCACAAGTTTGTACAAGGGTGTACAAGT
This sequence comes from Macrosteles quadrilineatus, assembly GCF_028750875.1. Classification (NCBI taxonomy): domain Eukaryota; kingdom Metazoa; phylum Arthropoda; class Insecta; order Hemiptera; family Cicadellidae; genus Macrosteles; species Macrosteles quadrilineatus. The sequence continues at coordinate 144,648 of NW_026542720.1, forward strand.
GTGTACAAGTTTGTACAAGTGTGTACAAGCTTGTACAAGTGTGTACAAGGGTGTACAGGTTTGTACAAGGTTGTACAAGTGTTTACAAGGGTGTACAAGTATGCACAAGAATGAACAAGTTTGTACAAGTGTGTACAAGTTTGTAAAAGGTTGTACAAGTGTATACAAGGGTGTACAAGTGTGTACAAGGGTGCACAAGTGTGTACAAGGGTGTACAATCTTGTACAAGCTTGTACAAGTGTGTACAAGGGTGTACAGGTTTGTACAAGGTTGTACAAGTGTGTACAAGGGTGTACAAATGTGTACAAGGATGTAAAAGTTTGTACAAGTGTGTACAAGTTTGTACAAGGTTGTACAAGTAAGTACAAGTTTGTACAAGAATGTACAAGTGTGTACAAGGTTTTACAATTGTGTAAAAGGTTGTACAAGTGTGTACAAGGTTGTACAAGTGTGTACAAGGTTGTACAAGTGTGTACAAGGTTGTACAAGTGTGTACAAGTTTGTACAAGTGTGTACAAGGTTGTACAAGTGTGTACAAGGTTGTACAAGTGTGTACAAGGTTGTACAAGTGTGTACAAGGTTGTACAAGTGTGTACAAGGGTGCACAAGTGTGTACAAGGGTGTTCAATCGTGTACATGCTTGTACAAGTTTTTACAAGGTTGTACAAGTGTGTACAAGGTTGTACAAGTGTGTACAAGGTTGTACAAACGTGTACAAGGTTGTACAAGTGTGTACAAGGTTGTACAAGTGTGTACAAGGTTGTATAAGTGTGTACAAAGGTGTACAAGTGTGTACAAGGTTGTACAAGTGTGTACAAGGTTGTACAAGTGTGTACATGGTTGTACAAGGTTGTACAATTGTGTACAAGGTTGTACAAGTGTGTACAAGGGTGTACAAGTTTGTACAAGTGTGTACAAGTTTGTACAAGTGTGTACAAGTTTGTACAAGGTTGTACCAATGTATAAAAGGGTGTACAAAAGTGTACAAGGGTGCACAAGTTTGTACAAGGGTGTACAAGTGTGTACAAGCTTGTACAAGTGTGTACAAGCTTGTACAAGTGTGTACAAGGGTGTACAGGTTTGTACAAGGTTGTACAAGTGTTTACAAGGGTGTACAAAAGAATGTACAAGTTTGTACAAGTGTGTACAAGTTTGTAAAAGGTTGTACAAGTGTGTACAAGGTTGTACAAGTGTGTACAAGGTTGAATCATAGTGTACAAGGTTGTACAAGTGTGTACAAAGGTGTACAAGTGTGTACAAGGTTGTACAAGTGTGTACAAAGTTGTACAAGTGTGTACATGGTTGTACAAGGTTGTACAATTGTGTACAAGGTTGTACAAGTGTGTACAAGGGTGCACAAGTTTGTACAAGGGTGTACAAGTGTGTACAAGCTTGTACAAGTGTGTACAAGCTTGTACAAGTGTGTACAAGTGTGTACAAGTTTGTACAAGGTTGTACAAGTGTTTACAAGGGTGTACAAGTATGTACAAGAATGTTCAAGTTTGTACAAGTGTGTACAAGTTTGTAAAAGGTTGTACAAGTGTGTACAAGGGTGTACAAGTGTGTACAAGGGTGCACAAGTGTGTACAAGGGTGTACAATCGTGTACAAGCTTGTACAAGTGTGTACAAGGGTGTACAGGTTTGTACAAGGTTGTACAAGTGTGTACAAGGGTGTACAAATGTGTACAAGGATGTAAAAGTTTGTACAAGTGTGTACAAGTTTGTACAAGGTTGTACAAGTAAGTACAAGTTTGTACAAGAATGTACAAGTGTGTACAAGGTTTTACAATTGTGTAAAAGGTTGTACAAGTGTGTACAAGGTTGTATAAGTGTGTACAAGGTTGTACAAGTGTGTACAAGCTTGTACAAGTGTGTACAAGGTTGTACAAGTGTGTACAAGGTTGTACAAGTGTGTACAAGGTTGTACAAGTGTGTACAAGTTTGTTCAAGTGTGTACAAGTTTGTACAAGGTTGTACAAATGTGTACAAGGGTGTACAAAAGTGTACAAGGGTGCACAAGTTTGTACAAGTGTGTACAAGTGTGTACAAGTTTGTACAAGTGTGTACAAGCTTGTACAAGGGTTTACAGGTTTGTACAAGGTTGTACAAGTGTGTACAAGGGTGTACAAGTATGTACAAGAATGTACAAGTTTGTACAAGTGTGTACAAGGGTGTACAAGTATGTACAAGAATGTACAAGTTTGTACAAGTGTGTACAAGGGTGTACAAATGTGTACAAGGATGTAAAAGTTTGTACAAGTGTGTACAAGTTTGTAGTAGGTTGTACAAGGTTGTACAAGTGTGTACAAGGTTGTACAAGTGTGTACAAGGTTGTACAAGTGTGTACAAGGTTGTACAAGTGTGTACAAGGTTGTACAAGTGTGTACAAGGGTTCACAAGTGTGTACAAGGGTGTACAATCGTGTACAAGCTTGTACAATCGTGTACAAGCTTGTACAAGTGTGTACAAGGGTTTACAGGTTTGTACAAGGTTGTACAAGTGTGTACAAGGGTGTACAAATGTGTACAAGGATGTAAAAGTTTATACAAGTGTGTACAAGTTTCTACAAGGTTGTTTAAGTGTGTACAATGTTTTACAATTGTGTACAAGGTTGTACAAGTGTGTACAAGGTTGTACAAGTGTGTACAAGGATGTACAAGTGTGTACAAGGTTGTACGAGTGTGTACAAGTTTGTACAAGTGTGTACAAGTTTGTACAAGGTTGTACAAATGTGTACAAGGGTGTACAAAAGTGTACAAGGGTGCACAAGTTTGTACAAGGGTGTACAAGTGCGTACAAGGGTGTACAGGTTTGTACAGGGTTGTACAAGTGTGTACAAGCTTGAACAAGTGTGTACAAGGTTGTACAAGTGTTTACAAGGTTGTACAAGTGTGTACAAGGTTGCACAAGTGTGTACAAGGTTGCACAAGTGTGTACAAGAGTGTACAATCGTGTACAAGCTTGTACAAGTGTGTACAAGGGTGTACAGGTTTGTACAAGGTTGTACAATTGTGTACAAGGTTTTACAATTGTGTACAAGGTTGTACAAGTGTGTACAAGGTTGTACAAGTGTGTACAAGGTTGTACAAGTGTGTACAAGCTTGTACAAGTGTGTACAAGGTTGTACAAGTGTGTACATGGTTGTTTAAGTGTGTACATGTTTGTACAAGTGTGTTTAAGTTTGTACAAGGTTGTACAAATGTGTACAAGGGTGTACAAAAGTGTACAAGGGTGCACAAGTTTGTACAAGGGTGTACAAGTGTGTACAAGCTTGTACAAGTGTGTACAATGGTGTACAAATGTGTACAAGGATGTACAAGTATGTACAAGAATGTACAATTTTGTACAAGTGTGTACAAGTTTGTAAAAGGTTGTACAAGTGTGTACAAGGGTGAACAAGTGTGTACAAGGGTGAACAAGTGTGTACAAGGTTGTACAAGTGTGTACAAGCTTGTACAAGTGTGTACAAGCTTGTACAAGTGTGTACAAGGGTGTACAAGTGTGTACAAGGTTGTACAAGTTTTTACAAGGTTGTACAAGTGTGTACAAGGTTGTACAAGTGTGTACAAGGTTGTACAAGTGTGTACAAGGTTGTACAAGGTTGTACAATTGTGTACAAGGTTGTACAAGTGTGTACAAGGTTGTACAAGTGTGTACAAGGTTGTACAAGTGTGTACAAGGGTGTACAAGTTTGTACAAGTGTGTACAAGGTTGTACAAGTGTGTACAAGGGTGTACAAGTTTGTACAAGTGTGTACAAGTTTGTACAATTGTGTACAAGTTTGTACAAGGTTGTACAAATGTATACAAGGGTGCACAAGTGTGTACAAGGGTGTACAATCGTGTACAAGCTTGTACAAGTGTGTACAAGGGTGTACAGGTTTGTACAAGGTTGTACAAGTGTGTACAAGGGTGTACAAATGTGTACAAGGATGTAAAAGTTTGTACAAGTGTGTACAAGTTTGTACAAGGTTGTACAAGTAAGTACAAGTGTGTACAAGGTTTTACAATTGTGTAAAAGGTTGTACAAGTGTGTACAAGGTTGTACAAGCGTGTACAAGGTTGTACAAGTGTGTACAAGGTTGTACAAGTGTGTACAAGGTATTACAAGTGTGTACAAGTTTGTTCAAGTGTGTACAAGTTTGTACAAGGTTGTACAAATGTGTACAAGGGTGTACAAAAGTGTACAAGGGTGCACAAGTTTGTACAAGGGTGTACAAGTGTGTACAAGCTTGTACAAGTGTGTACAAGCTTGTACAAGTGTGTACAAGCTTGTACAAGGGTTTACAGGTTTGTACAAGGTTGTACAAGTGTGTACAAGGGTGTACAAGTATGTACAAGAATGTACAAGTTTGTACAAGTGTGTACAAGGGTGTACAAGTATGTACAAGAATGTACAAGTTTGTACAAGTGTGTACAAGGATGTACAAATGTGTACAAGGATGTAAAAGTTTGTACAAGTGTGTACAAGGTTGTACAAATGTATACAAGGGTGTACAAAAGTGTACAAGGGTGCACAAGTTTGTACAAGGGTGTACAAGTGTGTACAAGCTTGTAGAAGTGTGTACAAGCTTGTACAAGTGTGTACAAGGGTGTAGAGGTTTGTACAAGGTTGTACAAGTGTTTACAAGGGAGTACAAGTATGTACAAGAATGTACAAGTTTGTACAAGTGTGTACAAGTGTGTACAAGGTTGTACAAGTGTGTACAAGGTTGTACAAGTGTGTACAAGGTTGAACAAGTGTGTACAAAGGTGTACAAGTGTGTACAAGGTTGTACAAGTGTGTACAAGGTTGTACAAGTGTGTACAAGGTTGTACAAGTGTGTACAAGGTTGTACAAGGTTGTACAATTGTGTACAAGGTTGTACAAGTGTTTACAAGGGTGTACAAGTATGTACAAGAATGTACAAGTTTGTACAAGTGTGTACAAGTTTGTAAAAGGTTGTACAAGTGCGTACAAGGGTGTACAAGTGTGTACAAGGGTGCACAAGTGTGTACAAGGGTGTACAATCGTGTACAAGCTTGTACAAGTGTGTACAAGGGTGTACAGGTTTGTACAAGGTTGTACAAGTGTGTACAAGGTTGTACAAGTGTGTACAAGGGTGTACAAGTTTGTACAAGTGTGTACAAGTTTGTACAATTGTGTACAAGTTTGTACAAGGTTGTACAAATGTATACAAGGGTGTACAAAAGTATACAAGGGTGCACAAGTTTGTACAAGGGTGTACAAGTGTGTACAAGTTTGTACAAGTGTGTACAAGCTTGTACAAGTGTGTACAAGGGTGTACAGGTTTGTACAAGGTTGTACAAGTGTTTACAAGGTAGTACAAGTATGCACAAGAATGAACAAGTTTGTACAAGTGTGTAAGAGTTTGTAAAAGGTTGTACAAGTGTATACAAAGGTGTACAAGTGTGTACAAGGGTGCACAAGTGTGTACAAAAGTGTACAATCTTGTACAAGCTTGTACAAGTGTGTACAAGGGTGTACAGGTTTGTACAAGGTTGTACAAGTGTGTACAAGGGTGTACAAATGTGTACAAGGATGTAAAAGTTTGTACAAGTGTGTACAAGTTTGTACAAGGTTGTACAAGTAAGTACAAGTTTGTACAAGAATGTACAAGTGTGTACAAGGTTTTACAATTGTGTAAAAGGTTGTACAAGTGTGTACAAGGTTGTACAAGTGTGTACAAGGTTGTACAAGTGTGTACAAGGTTGTACAAGTGTGTACAAGTTTGTACAAGTGTGTACAAGGTTGTACAAGTGTGTACAAGGTTGTACAAGTGTGTACAAGGTTGTACAAGTGTGTACAAGGTTGTACAAGTGTGTACAAGGGTGCACAAGTGTGTACAAGGGTGTTCAATCGTGTACATGCTTGTACAAGTTTTTACAAGGTTGTACAAGTGTGTACAAGGTTGTACAAGTGTGTACAAGGTTGTACAAACGTGTACAAGGTTGTACAAGTGTGTACAAGGTTGTACAAGTGTGTACAAGGTTGTATAAGAGTGTACAAAGGTGTACAAGTGTGTACAAGGTTGTACAAGTGTGTACAAGGTTGTACAAGTGTGTACATGGTTGTACAAGGTTGTACAATTGTGTACAAGGTTGTACAAGTGTGTACAAGGTTGTACAAGTGTGTACAAGGGTGTACAAGTTTGTACAAGGGTGTACAAGTTTGTACAAGTGTGTACAAGTTTGTACAAGGTTGTACCAATGTATAAAAGGGTGTACAAAAGTGTACAAGGGTGCACAAGTTTGTACAAGGGTGTACAAGTGTGTACAAGCTTGTACAAGTGTGTACAAGCTTGTACAAGTGTGTACAAGGGTGTACAGGTTTGTACAAGGTTGTACAAGCGTGTACAAGGTTGTACAAGTGTGTACAAGGTTGTACAAGTGTGTACAAGGTTGTACAAGTGTGTACAAGTTTGTTCAAGTGTGTACAAGTTTGTACAAGGTTGTACAAATGTGTACAAGGGTGTACAAAAGTGTACAAGGGTGCACAAGTTTGTACAAGGGTGTACAAGTGTGTACAAGCTTTTACAAGTGTGTACAAGCTTGTACAAGTGTGTACAAGCTTGTACAAGGGTTTACAGGTTTGTACAAGGTTGTACAAGTGTGTACAAGGGTGTACAAGTATGTACAAGAATGTACAAGTTTGTACAAGTGTGTACAAGGGTGTACAAGTATGTACAAGAATGTACAAGTTTGTACAAGTGTGTACAAGGATGTACAAATGTGTACAAGGATGTAAAAGTTTGTACAAGTGTGTACAAGGTTGTACAAATGTATACAAGGGTGTACAAAAGTGTACAAGGGTGCACAAGTTTGTACAAGGGTGTACAAGTGTGTACAAGCTTGTAGAAGTGTGTACAAGCTTGTACAAGTGTGTACAAGGGTGTACAGGTTTGTACAAGGTTGTACAAGTGTTTACAAGGGAGTACAAGTATGTACAAGAATGTACAAGTTTGTACAAGTGTGTACAAGTGTGTACAAGGTTGTACAAGTGTGTACAAGGTTGTACAAGTGTGTACAAGGTTGAACAAGTGTGTACAAAGGTGTACAAGTGTGTACAAGGTTGTACAAGTGTGTACAAGGTTGTACAAGTGTGTACAAGGTTGTACAAGTGTGTACAAGGTTGTACAAGGTTGTACAATTGTGTACAAGGTTGTACAAGTGTTTACAAGGGTGTACAAGTATGTACAAGAATGTACAAGTTTGTACAAGTGTGTACAAGTTTGTAAAAGGTTGTACAAGTGTGTACAAGGGTGTACAAGTGTGTACAAGGGTGCACAAGTGTGTACAAGGGTGTACAATCGTGTACAAGCTTGTACAAGTGTGTACAAGGGTGTACAGGTTTGTACAAGGTTGTACAAGTGTGTACAAGGTTGTACAAGTGTGTACAAGGGTGTACAAGTTTGTACAAGTGTGTACAAGTTTGTACAATTGTGTACAAGTTTGTACAAGGTTGTACAAATGTATACAAGGGTGTACAAAAGTATACAAGGGTGCACAAGTTTGTACAAGGGTGTACAAGTGTGTACAAGTTTGTACAAGTGTGTACAAGCTTGTACAAGTGTGTACAAGGGTGTACAGGTTTGTACAAGGTTGTACAAGTGTTTACAAGGGTGTACAAGTATGCACAAGAATGAACAAGTTTGTACAAGTGTGTACAAGTTTGTAAAAGGTTGTACAAGTGTATACAAAGGTGTACAAGTGTGTACAAGGGTGCACAAGTGTGTACAAGGGTGTACAATCTTGTACAAGCTTGTACAAGTGTGTACAAGGGTGTACAGGTTTGTACAAGGTTGTACAAGTGTGTACAAGGGTGTACAAATGTGTACAAGGATGTAAAAGTTTGTACAAGTGTGTACAAGTTTGTACAAGGTTGTACAAGTAAGTACAAGTTTGTACAAGAATGTACAAGTGTGTACAAGGTTGTACAAGTGTGTACAAGGTTGTACAAGTGTGTACAAGGTTGAACAAGTGTGTACAAAGGTGTACAAGTGTGTACAAGGTTGTACAAGTGTGTACAAGGTTGTACAAGTGTGTACAAGGTTGTACAAGTGTGTACAAGGTTGTACAAGGTTGTACAATTGTGTACAAGGTTGTACAAGTGTTTACAAGGGTGTACAAGTATGTACAAGAATGTACAAGTTTGTACAAGTGTGTACAAGTTTGTAAAAGGTTGTACAAGTGTGTACAAGGGTGTACAAGTGTGTACAAGGGTGCACAAGTGTGTACAAGGGTGTACAATCGTGTACAAGCTTGTACAAGTGTGTACAAGGGTGTACAGGTTTGTACAAGGTTGTACAAGTGTGTACAAGGTTGTACAAGTGTGTACAAGGGTGTACAAGTTTGTACAAGTGTGTACAAGTTTGTACAATTGTGTACAAGTTTGTACAAGGTTGTACAAATGTATACAAGGGTGTACAAAAGTATACAAGGGTGCACAAGTTTGTACAAGGGTGTACAAGTGTGTACAAGTTTGTACAAGTGTGTACAAGCTTGTACAAGTGTGTACAAGGGTGTACAGGTTTGTACAAGGTTGTACAAGTGTTTACAAGGGTGTACAAGTATGCACAAGAATGAACAAGTTTGTACAAGTGTGTACAAGTTTGTAAAAGGTTGTACAAGTGTATACAAAGGTGTACAAGTGTGTACAAGGGTGCACAAGTGTGTACAAAAGTGTACAATCTTGTACAAGCTTGTACAAGTGTGTACAAGGGTGTACAGGTTTGTACAAGGTTGTACAAGTGTGTACAAGGGTGTACAAATGTGTACAAGGATGTAAAAGTTTGTACAAGTGTGTACAAGTTTGTACAAGGTTGTACAAGTAAGTACAAGTTTGTACAAGAATGTACAAGTGTGTACAAGGTTTTACAATTGTGTAAAAGATTGTACAAGTGTGTACAAGGTTGTACAAGTGTGTACAAGGTTGTACAAGTGTGTACAAGGTTGTACAAGTGTGTACAAGTTTGTACAAGTGTGTACAAGGTTGTACAAGTGTGTACAAGGTTGTACAAGTGTGTACAAGGTTGTACAAGTGTGTACAAGGTTGTACAAGTGTGTACAAGGGTGCACAAGTGTGTACAAGGGTGTTCAATCGTGTACATGCTTGTACAAGTTTTTACAAGGTTGTACAAGTGTGTACAAGGTTGTACAAGTGTGTACAAGGTTGTACAAACGTGTACAAGGTTGTACAAGTGTGTACAAGGTTGTACAAGTGTGTACAAGGTTGTATAAGAGTGTACAAAGGTGTACAAGTGTGTACAAGGTTGTACAAGTGTGTACAAGGTTGTACAAGTGTGTACATGGTTGTACAAGGTTGTACAATTGTGTACAAGGTTGTACAAGTGTGTACAAGGTTGTACAAGTGTGTACAAGGGTGTACAAGTTTGTACAAGTGTGTACAAGTTTGTACAAGTGTGTACAAGTTTGTACAAGGTTGTACCAATGTATAAAAGGGTGTACAAAAGTGTACAAGGGTGCACAAGTTTGTACAAGGGTGTACAAGTGTGTACAAGCTTGTACAAGTGTGTACAAGCTTGTACAAGTGTGTACAAGGGTGTACAGGTTTGTACAAGGTTGTACAAGCGTGTACAAGGTTGTACAAGTGTGTACAAGGTTGTACAAGTGTGTACAAGGTTGTACAAGTGTGTACAAGTTTGTTCAAGTGTGTACAAGTTTGTACAAGGTTGTACAAATGTGTACAAGGGTGTACAAAAGTGTACAAGGGTGCACAAGTTTGTACAAGGGTGTACAAGTGTGTACAAGCTTGTACAAGTGTGTACAAGCTTGTACAAGTGTGTACAAGCTTGTACAAGTGTGTACAAGCTTGTACAAGGGTTTACAGGTTTGTACAAGGTTGTACAAGTGTGTACAAGGGTGTACAAGTATGTACAAGAATGTACAAGTTTGTACAAGTGTGTACAAGGGTGTACAAGTATGTACAAGAATGTACAAGTTTGTACAAGTGTGTACAAGGATGTACAAATGTGTACAAGGATGTAAAAGTTTGTACAAGTGTGTACAAGGTTGTACAAATGTATACAAGGGTGTACAAAAGTGTACAAGGGTGCACAAGTTTGTACAAGGGTGTACAAGTGTGTACAAGCTTGTAGAAGTGTGTACAAGCTTGTACAAGTGTGTACAAGGGTGTACAGGTTTGTACAAGGTTGTACAAGTGTTTACAAGGGAGTACAAGTATGTACAAGAATGTACAAGTTTGTACAAGTGTGTACAAGTGTGTACAAGGTTGTACAAGTGTGTACAAGGTTGTACAAGTGTGTACAAGGTTGAACAAGTGTGTACAAAGGTGTACAAGTGTGTACAAGGTTGTACAAGTGTGTACAAGGTTGTACAAGTGTGTACAAGGTTGTACAAGTGTGTACAAGGTTGTACAAGGTTGTACAATTGTGTACAAGGTTGTACAAGTGTTTACAAGGGTGTACAAGTATGTACAAGAATGTACAAGTTTGTACAAGTGTGTACAAGTTTGTAAAAGGTTGTACAAGTGTGTACAAGGGTGTACAAGTGTGTACAAGGGTGCACAAGTGTGTACAAGGGTGTACAATCGTGTACAAGCTTGTACAAGTGTGTACAAGGGTGTACAGGTTTGTACAAGGTTGTACAAGTGTGTACAAGGTTGTACAATCGTGTACAAGGGTGTACAAGTTTGTACAAGTGTGTACAAGTTTGTACAATTGTGTACAAGTTTGTACAAGGTTGTACAAATGTATACAAGGGTGTACAAAAGTATACAAGGGTGCACAAGTTTGTACAAGGGTGTACAAGTGTGTACAAGTTTGTACAAGTGTGTACAAGCTTGTACAAGTGTGTACAAGGGTGTACAGGTTTGTACAAGGTTGTACAAGTGTTTACAAGGGTGTACAAGTATGCACAAGAATGAACAAGTTTGTACAAGTGTGTACAAGTTTGTAAAAGGTTGTACAAGTGTATACAAAGGTGTACAAGTGTGTACAAGGGTGCACAAGTGTGTACAAGGGTGTACAATCTTGTACAAGCTTGTACAAGTGTGTACAAGGGTGTACAGGTTTGTACAAGGTTGTACAAGTGTGTACAAGGGTGTACAAATGTGTACAAGGTTGTACAAGTGTGTACAAGGTTGTACAAGTGTGTACAAGGTTGTACAAGTGTGTACAAGTTTTATACAAGTGTGTACAAGGTTGTACAAGTGTGTACAAGGTTGTACAAGTGTGTACAAGGTTGTACAAGTGTGTACAAGGTTGTACAAGTGTGTACAAGGGTGCACAAGTGTGTACAAGGGTGTTCAATCGTGTACATGCTTGTACAAGTTTTTACAAGGTTGTACAAGTGTGTACAAGGTTGTACAAGTGTGTACAAGGTTGTACAAACGTGTACAAGGTTGTACAAGTGTGTACAAGGTTGTACAAGTGTGTACAATGTTGTATAAGAGTGTACAAAGGTGTACAAGTGTGTACAAGGTTGTACAAGTGTGTACAAGGTTGTACAAGTGTGTACATGGTTGTACAAGGTTGTACAATTGTGTACAAGGTTGTACAAGTGTGTACAAGGTTGTACAAGTGTGTACAAGGGTGTACAAGTTTGTACAAGTGTGTACAAGTTTGTACAAGTGTGTACAAGTTTGTACAAGGTTGTACCAATGTATAAAAGGGTGTACAAAAGTGTACAAGGGTGCACAAGTTTGTACAAGGGTGTACAAGTGTGTACAAGCTTGTACAAGTGTGTACAAGCTTGTACAAGTGTGTACAAGGGTGTACAGGTTTGTACAAGGTTGTACAAGTGTTTACAAGGGTGTACAAAAGAATGTACAAGTTTGTACAAGTGTGTACAAGTTTGTAAAAGGTTGTACATGTGTGTACAAGGTTGTACAAGTGTGTACAAGGTTGAATCATAGTGTACAAGGTTGTACAAGTGTGTACAAAGGTGTACAAGTGTGTACAAGGTTGTACAAGTGTGTACAAAGTTGTACAAGTGTGTACATGGTTGTACAAGGTTGTACAATTGTGTACAAGGTTGTACAAGTGTGTACAAGGGTGCACAAGTTTGTACGAGGGTGTACAAGTGTGTACAAGCTTGTACAAGTGTGTACAAGCTTGTACAAGTGTGTACAAGTGTGTACAAGTTTGTACAAGGTTGTACAAGTGTTTACAAGGGTGTACAAGTATGTACAAGAATGTTCAAGTTTGTACAAGTGTGTACAAGTTTGTAAAAGGTTGTACAAGTGTGTACAAGGGTGTACAAGTGTGTACAAGGGTGCACAAGTGTGTACAAGGGTGTACAATCGTGTACAAGCTTGTACAAGTGTGTACAAGGGTGTACAGGTTTGTACAAGGTTGTACAAGTGTGTACAAGGGTGTACAAATGTGTACAAGGATGTAAAAGTTTGTACAAGTGTGTACAAGTTTGTACAAGGTTGTACAAGTAAGTACAAGTTTGTACAAGAATGTACAAGTGTGTACAAGGTTTTACAATTGTGTAAAAGGTTGTACAAGTGTGTACAAGGTTGTATAAGTGTGTACAAGGTTGTACAAGTGTGTACAAGCTTGTACAAGTGTGTACAAGGTTGTACAAGTGTGTACAAGGTTGTACAAGTGTGTACAAGGTTGTACAAGTGTGTACAAGTTTGTTCAAGTGTGTACAAGTTTGTACAAGGTTGTACAAATGTGTACAAGGGTGTACAAAAGTGTACAAGGGTGCACAAGTTTGTACAAGGGTGTACAAGTGTGTACAAGTTTGTACAAGTGTGTACAAGGGTGTACAAGTATGTACAAGAATGTACAAGTTTGTACAAGTGTGTACAAAGGTGTACAAGTATGTACAAGAATGTACAAGTTTGTACAAGTGTGTACAAGGGTGTACAAATGTGTACAAGGATGTAAAAGTTTGTACAAGTGTGTACAAGTTTGTAGTAGGTTGTACAAGGTTGTACAAGTGTGTACAAGGTTGTACAAGTGTGTACAAGGTTGTACAAGTGTGTACAAGGTTGTACAAGTGTGTACAAGGTTGTACAAGTGTGTACAAGGGTTCACAAGTGTGTACAAGGGTGTAAAATCGTGTACAAGCTTGTACAATCGTGTACAAGCTTGTACAAGTGTGTACAAGGGTTTACAGGTTTGTACAAGGTTGTACAAGTGTGTACAAGGGTGAACAAATGTGTACAAGGATGTAAAAGTTTATACAAGTGTGTACAAGTTTCTACAAGGTTGTTTAAGTGTGTACAATGTTTTACAATTGTGTACAAGGTTGTACAAGTGTGTACAAGGTTGTACAAGTGTGTACAAGGATGTACAAGTGTGTACAAGGTTGTACGAGTGTGTACAAGTTTGTACAAGTGTGTACAAGTTTGTACAAGGTTGTACAAATGTGTACAAGGGTGTACAAAAGTGTACAAGGGTGCACAAGTTTGTACAAGGGTGTACAAGTGTGTACAAGGGTGTACAGGTTTGTACAAGGTTGTACAAGTGTGTACAAGCTTGAACAAGTGTGTACAAGGTTGTACAAGTGTTTACAAGGTTGTACAAGTGTGTACAAGGTTGCACAAGTGTGTACAAGGTTGCACAAGTGTGTACAAGAGTGTACAATCGTGTACAAGCTTGTACAAGTGTGTACAAGGGTGTACAGGTTTGTACAAGGTTGTACAATTGTGTACAAGGTTTTACAATTGTGTACAAGGTTGTACAAGTGTGTACAAGGTTGTACAAGTGTGTACAAGGTTGTACAAGTGTGTACAAGGTTGTACAAGTGTGTACAAGCTTGTTCAAGTGTGTACAAGGTTGTACAAGTGTGTACATGGTTGTTTAAGTGTGTACATGTTTGTACAAGTGTGTTTAAGTTTGTACAAGGTTGTACAAATGTGTACAAGGGTGTACAAAAGTGTACAAGGGTGCACAAGTTTGTACAAGGGTGTACTAGTGTGTACAAGCTTGTACAAGTGTGTACAATGGTGTACAAATGTGTACAAGGATGTACAAGTATGTACAAGAATGTACAATTTTGTACAAGTGTGTACAAGTTTGTAAAAGGTTGTACAAGTGTGTACAAGGGTGAACAAGTGTGTACAAGGGTGAACAAGTGTGTACAAGGTTGTACAAGTGTGTACAAGCTTGTACAAGTGTGTACAAGCTTGTACAAGTGTGTACAAGGGTGTACAAGTGTGTACAAGGTTGTACAAGTTTTTACAAGGTTGTACAAGTGTGTACAAGGTTGTACAAGTGTGTACAAGGTTGTACAAGTGTGTACAAGGTTGTACAAAGTTGTACAATTGTGTACAAGGTTGTACAAGTGTGTACAAGGTTGTACAAGTGTGTACAAGGTTGTACAAGTGTGTACAAGGGTGTACAAGTTTGTACAAGTGTGTACAAGGTTGTACAAGTGTGTACAAGGGTGTACAAGTTTGTACAAGTGTGTACAAGTTTGTACAATTGTGTACAAGTTTGTACAAGGTTGTACAAATGTATACAAGGGTGCACAAGTGTGTACAAGGGTGTACAATCGTGTACAAGCTTGTACAAGTGTGTACAAGGGTGTACAGGTTTGTACAAGGTTGTACAAGTGTGTACAAGGGTGTACAAATGTGTACAAGGATGTAAAAGTTTGTACAAGTGTGTACAAGTTTGTACAAGGTTGTACAAGTAAGTACAAGTGTGTACAAGGTTTTACAATTGTGTAAAAGGTTGTACAAGTGTGTACAAGGTTGTACAAGCGTGTACAAGGTTGTACAAGTGTGTACAAGGTTGTACAAGTGTGTACAAGGTTGTACAAGTGTGTACAAGTTTGTTCAAGTGTGTACAAGTTTGTACAAGGTTGTACAAATGTGTACAAGGGTGTACAAAAGTGTACAAGGGTGCACAAGTTTGTACAAGGGTGTACAAGTGTGTACAAGCTTGTACAAGTGTGTACAAGCTTGTACAAGTGTGTACAAGCTTGTACAAGGGTTTACAGGTTTGTACAAGGTTGTACAAGTGTGTACAAGGGTGTACAAGTATGTACAAGAATGTACAAGTTTGTACAAGTGTGTACAAGGGTGTACAAGTATGTACAAGAATGTACAAGTTTGTACAAGTGTGTACAAGGATGTACAAATGTGTACAAGGATGTAAAAGTTTGTACAAGTGTGTACAAGTTTGTACAAGGTTGTACAAGGTTGTACAAGTGTGTACAAGGTTGTACAAGTGTGTACAAGGTTGTACAAGTGTGTACAAGGTTGTACAAGTGTGAACAAGGTTGTACAAGTGTGTACAAGGGTGCACAAGTGTGTACAAGGGTGTTCAATCGTGTACATGCTTGTACAAGTTTTTACAAGGTTGTACAAGTGTGTACAAGGTTGTACAAGTGTGTACAAGGTTGTACAAACGTGTACAAGGTTGTACAAGTGTGTACAAGGTTGTACAAGTGTGTACAAGGTTGTATAAGTGTGTACAAAGGTGTACAAGTGTGTACAAGGTTGTACAAGTGTGTACAAGGTTGTACAAGTGTGTACATGGTTGTACAAGGTTGTACAATTGTGTACAAGGTTGTACAAGTGTGTACAAGGTTGTACAAGTGTGTACAAGGGTGTACAAGGTTGTACAAGTGTGTACAAGTTTGTACAAGTGTGTACAAGTTTGTACAAGGTTGTACCAATGTATACAAGGGTGTACAAAAGTGTACAAGGGTGCACAAGTTTGTACAAGGGTGTACAAGTGTGTACAAGCTTGTACAAGTGTGTACAAGCTTGTACAAGTGTGTACAAGGGTGTACAGGTTTGTACAAGGTTGTACAAGTGTTTACAAGGGTGTACAAAAGAATGTACAAGTTTGTACAAGTGTGTACAAGTTTGTAAAAGGTTGTACAAGTGTGTACAAGGTTGTACAAGTGTGTACAAGGTTGTATCATAGTGTACAAGGTTGTACAAGTGTGTACAAAGGTGTACAAGTGTGTACAAGGTTGTACAAGTGTGTACAAAGTTGTACAAGTGTGTACATGGTTGTACAAGGTTGTACAATTGTGTACAAGGTTGTACAAGTGTGTACAAGGGTGCACAAGTTTGTACAAGGGTGTACAAGTGTGTACAAGCTTGTACAAGTGTGTACAAGCTTGTACAAGTGTGTACAAGTGTGTACAAGTTTGTACAAGGTTGTACAAGTGTTTACAAGGGTGTACAAGTATGTACAAGAATGTTCAAGTTTGTACAAGTGTGTACAAGTTTGTAAAAGGTTGTACAAGTGTGTACAAGGGTGTACAAGTGTGTACAAGGGTGCACAAGTGTGTACAAGGGTGTACAATCGTGTACAAGCTTGTACAAGTGTGTACAAGGGTGTACAGGTTTGTACAAGGTTGTAAAAGTGTGTACAAGGGTGTACAAATGTGTACAAGGATGTAAAAGTTTGTACAAGTGTGTACAAGTTTGTACAAGGTTGTACAAGTAAGTACAAGTTTGTACAAGAATGTACAAGTGTGTACAAGGTTTTACAATTGTGTAAAAGGTTGTACAAGTGTGTACAAGGTTGTACAAGTGTGTACAAGGTTGTACAAGTGTGTACAAGGTTGTACAAGTGTGTACAAGTTTGTTCAAGTGTGTACAAGTTTGTACAAGGTTGTACAAATGTGTACAAGGGTGTACAAAAGTGTACAAGGGTGCACAAGTTTGTACAAGGGTGTACAAGTGTGTACAAGTTTGTACAAGTGTGTACAAGCTTGTACAAGGGTTTACAGGTTTGTACAAGGTTGTACAAGTGTGTACAAGGGTGTACAAGTATGTACAAGAATGTACAAGTTTGTACAAGTGTGTACAAGGGTGTACAAATGTGTACAAGGATGTAAAAGTTTGTACAAGTGTGTACAAGTTTGTAGTAGGTTGTACAAGGTTGTACAAGTGTGTACAAGGTTGTACAAGTGTGTACAAGGTTGTACAAGTGTGTACAAGGTTGTACAAGTGTGTACAAGGTTGTACAAGTGTGTACAAGGTTGTACAAGTGTGTACAAGGGTTCACAAGTGTGTACAAGGGTGTACAATCGTGTACAAGCTTGTACAATCGTGTACAAGCTTGTACAAGTGTGTACAAGGGTTTACAGGTTTGTACAAGGTTGTACAAGTGTGTACAAGGGTGTACAAATGTGTACAAGGATGTAAAAGTTTATACAAGTGTGTACAAGTTTCTACAAGGTTGTTTAAGTGTGTACAATGTTTTACAATTGTGTACAAGGTTGTACAAAAGTACAAGGTTGTACAAGTGTGTACAAGGATGTACAAGTGTGTACAAGGTTGTACGAGTGTGTACAAGTTTGTACAAGTGTGTACAAGTTTGTACAAGGTTGTACAAATGTGTACAAGGGTGTACAAAAGTGTACAAGGGTGCACAAGTTTGTACAAGGGTGTACAAGTGTGTACAAGGGTGTACAGGTTTGTACAAGGTTGTACAATTGTGTACAAGGTTTTACAATTGAGTACAAGGTTGTACAAGTGTGTACAAGGTTGTACAAGTGTGTACAAGGTTGTAAAAGTGTGTACAAGCTTGTACAAGTGTGTACAAGGTTGTACAAGTGTGTACATGGTTGTTTAAGTGTGTACATGTTTGTACAAGTGTGAGATGGGATGTCTTGTTATTTAGAGGGATGTCTTAATATTTAGCGGAATGTCTTGTTTATTAGAGGGATGTCTTGCTATTTAGAGGGATGTCTTTTTATTTGGAGGGATGTCTTGTTATTTAGAGGGATGTCTTGTTATTTAGAGGAATGTCTTGTTATTTAAAAGGGATGTCTTGTTATTTAGAGGGATGTCTTGTTATTTAGTGGGATGTCTTGTTATTTAGAGGGATGTCTTGTTATTTAGAGAGATGTCTTGTTATTTAAAGGGATGTCTTAATATTTAGAGGGATGTCTTGTTATTTAGAGGGATGTCTTAATATTTAGCGGAATGTCTTGTTTATTAGAGGGATGTCTTGCTATTTAGAGGGATGTCTTTTTATTTGGAGGGATGTCTTGTTATTTAGAGGGATGTCTTGTTATTTAGAGGAATGTCTTGTTATTTAAAAGGGATGTCTTGTTATTTAGAGGGATGTCTTGTTATTTAGTGGGATGTCTTGTTATTTAGAGGGATGTCTTATTATTTAGAGAGATGTCTTGTTATTTAAAGGGATGTCTTAATATTTAGAGGGATGTCTTGTTATTTAGAGTAATGTCTTAATATTTAGAGGGATGTCTTGTTATTTGAAGGGATGTCTTAATATTTAGAGGAATGTCTTGTTATTTAGAGGGATGTCTTGTTATTTAGAGGGATGTCTTGTTTTTTAAAGGGTTGTCTTGTTATTTGGAGGGATGTCTTAATATTTAGAGGGATGTCTTGGTATTTAGAGGGATGTCTTGTTATTTAGAGGGATGTCTTAATATTTAGCGGAATGTCTAGTTTATTAGAGGGATGTCTTGTTATTTAGAGGGATGTCTTGTTATTTAGAGGGATGTCTTGTTTTTTAGAGGGTTGTCTTGTTATTTGGAGGGATGTCTTGTTTTTTAGAGGGTTGTGTTGTAATTTAGATGGGATGTCTTGTTATTTAGAGGGATGTCTTGTTATTTACAGGTATGTCTTGTTATTTAGAGGGATGTCTTAATATTTAGAGGAATGTCTTGTTATATAGATGGATGTCTTGTTATTTAGAGGGATGTCTTGATATTTAGAGGGATGTCTTGTTTTTTAGAGAGATGTCTTGTTATTTAGAGGGTTTTTTTGTTTTTTAGAGGGTTGTCTTGTTATTTGGAGGGATGTCTTGTTATTTAGATTGATGTCTTAATATTTAGAGGGATGTCTTGTTTTTTGGAGGGATGTCTTGTTATTTAGAGGGATGTCTTGTTATTTAGAGGGATGTCTTGTTATTTAGAGGGATGTCTTGTTATTTAGAGGGATGTCTTGTTATTTGAAGGGATGTCTTAATATTTAGAGAGATGTCTTGTTATTTAGAGGGATGTCTTGTTATTTAGAGGGATGTCTTGTTATTTAGAGGGATGTCTTCATATTTGGAGGGATGTCTTGTTATTTAGAGGGATGTCTTGTTATTTAGAGGGATTTCTTAATATTTAGCGGAATGTCTAGTTTATTAGAGGGATGTCTTGTTATTTAGAGGGATGTCTTGTTATTTGAAGGGATGTCTTAATATTTAGAGAGATGTCTTGTTATTTAGAGGGATGTCTTGTTATTTAGAGGGATGTCTTGTTATTTAGAGGGATGTCTTCATATTTGGAGGGATGTCTTGTTATTTAGAGGGATGTCTTGTTATTTAGAGGGATGTCTTAATATTTAGCGGAATGTCTAGTTTATTAGAGGGATGTCTTGTTATTTAGAGGGATGTCTTGTTATTTGAAGGGATGTCTTAATATTTAGAGAGATGTCTTGTTATTTAGAGGGATGTCTTGTTATTTAGAGGGATGTCTTGTTATTTAGAGGGATGTCTTCATATTTGGAGGGATGTCTTGTTATTTAGAGGGATGTCTTGTTATTTAGAGGGATGTCTTAATATTTAGCGGAATGTCTAGTTTATTAGAGGGATGTCTTGTTATTTAGAGGGATGTCTTGTTATTTAGAGGGATGTCTTAATATTTAGAGGGATGTCTTGTTATTTAGAGGGATGTCTTAATATTTAGAGGGATGTCTTGTTTTTTAGTGGGATGTTTTGTTATTTAGAGGGATGTCTTGTTATTTGGAGAGATGTCTTTTTATTTAGAGGGATGTCTTGTTTTTTAGAGGGTTGTCTTGTTATTTGGAGGGATGTCTTGTTTTTTAGAGGGTTGTTTTGGTATTTAGAGGGATGTCTTGTTATTTAGAGGGATGTCTTGTTATTTAGAGGGATGTCTTCTTATTTGGAGGGAAGTCTTGTTATTTGGAGGAATGTCTTGTTATTTAGAGGGATATCTTGTTATTTGGAGGGATGTCTTGTTATTTAGAGGGATGTCTTGCTATTTAGAGGGATGTCTTTTTATTTGGAGGGATGTCTTGTTATTTAGAGGGATGTCTTGTTATTTAGAGGGATGTCTTGTTATGTAAAAGGGATGTCTTGTTATTTAGAGGGACGTCTTGTTATTTAGTGGGATGTCTTGTTATTTAGAGGGATGTCTTGTTATTTAGAGAGATGTCTTGTTATTTAAAGGGATGTCTTAATATTTAGAGGGATGTCTTGTTATTTAGAGGGATGTCTTAATATTTGGAGGGATGTCTTGTTATTTGGAGGGATGTCTTAATATTTAGAGGGATGTCTTGTTATTTAGAGGGATGTCTTGTTATTTAGAGGGATGTCTTGTTTTTTAAAGGGTTGTCTTGTTATTTGGAGGGATGTCTTAATATTTAGAGGGATGTCTTGGTATTTGGAGGGATGTCTTGTTATTTAGAGGGATGTCTTAATATTTAGCGGAATGTCTAGTTTATTAGAGGGATGTCTTGTTATTTAGAGGGATGTCTTGTTATTTAGGGGGATGTCTTAATATTTTGAGGGATGTCTTGTTATTTAGAGGGATGTCTTATTTGTACAACCTTGTACAAACTTGTACACACTTGTACAAACTTGTACACACTTGTACAACCTTGTACACACTTGTACAGCCTTGTACACACTTGTACAACCTCGTACACACTTGTACAACCTTGTACACACTTGTACAACCTTGTACACAATTGTAAAACCTTGTACACACTTGTACAACCTTGTACACACTTGTACACCCTTGTACACCCTTGTACACACTTGTACAAAATTTTACATTCTTGTACATACTTGTACACCCTTGTAAACACTTGTACAACCTTGTACAAACCTGTACACCCTTGTACACACTTGTACAAGCTTGTACACACTTGTACAAGCTTGTACACACTTGTACACCCTTGTACAAACTTGTGCACCCTTGAACACTTTTGTACACCCTTGTACACATTTGTACAACCTTGTACAAACTTAAACACACTTGTACAAACATGTACACACTTGAACAACCTTGTACACACTTGTACAACCTTGTACACACTTGTACAAGCTTGTATACACTTGTACAACCTTGTACACACTTGTACAACCTTGTACAC
Organism: Macrosteles quadrilineatus; assembly: GCF_028750875.1. Taxonomy (NCBI): domain Eukaryota; kingdom Metazoa; phylum Arthropoda; class Insecta; order Hemiptera; family Cicadellidae; genus Macrosteles; species Macrosteles quadrilineatus. The sequence continues at coordinate 165,694 of NW_026542720.1, forward strand.
ACTTGTACAAGCTTGTACACACTTGTACAACCTTGTACACACTTGTACAACCTTTTACACAATTGTAAAACCTTGTACACACTTGTACATTCTTGTACAAACTTGTACTTACTTGTACAACCTTGTACAAACTTGTACACACTTGTACAAACTTTTACATCCTTGTATACATTTGTACACCCTTGTACACACTTGTACAACCTTGTACAAACCTGTACACCCTTGTACACACTTGTACAAGCTTGTACACGATTGTACACCCTTGTACACACTTGTGCACCCTTGTACACACTTGTACACCCTTGTACACACATGTACAACCTTTTACAAACTTGTACACACTTGTACAAACTTGTACATTCTTGTACATACTTGTACACCCTTGTAAACACTTGTACAAAATTGTACAAACCTGTACACCCTTCTACACACTTGTACAAGCTTGTACACACTTGTACAAGCTTGTACACACTTGTACAAGCTTGTACACACTTGTACACCCTTGTACAAACTTGTGCACCCTTGTACACTTTTGTACACCCTTGTATACATTTGTACAAACTTGTACAAACTTGTACACACTTGTACAAACTTGTACACACTTGTACAAACTTGTACACCCTTGTACACACTTGTACAACCTTGTACACACTTGTACAACCTTGTACAAACCTGTACACCCTTGTACACACTTGTACAAGCTTGTACACGATTGTACACTCTTGTACACACTTGTGCAACCTTGTACACACTTGTACAACCTTGTACACACTTGTACAACCTTGTACACACTTGTTCAAGCTTGTACACACTTGTACAACCTTGTACACACTTGTACACCCTTGTACACACTTGTACAACCTTTTACAAACTTGTACACACTTGTACAAAATTGTACATTCTTGTACATACTTGTACACCCTTGTACACACTTGTACAACCTTGTACGAACCTGTACACCCTTGTACACACTTGTACAAGCTTGTACACACTTGTACACCCTTGTACAAACTTGTGCACCCTTGTACACTTTTGTACACCCTTGTACACATTTGTACAACCTTGTACAAACTTGTACACACTTGTACAAACTTGTACACACTTGTACAAACTTGTGTACACTTGTACAACCTTGTACACACTTGTACAACCTTGTACACACTTGTACAACCTTGTACACACTTGTACAACCTTGTACACACTTGTACAACCTCGTACACACTTGTACAACCTTGTACACACTTGTACAACCTTGTACACAATTGTAAAACCTTGTACACACTTGTACAACCTTGTACACACTTGTACACCCTTGTACACACTTGTACAAAATTTTACATTCTTGTACATATTTGTACACCCTTGTACACACTTGTACAACCTTGTACAAACCTGTACACCCTTGTACACACTTGTACAAGCTTGTACACACTTGTACAAGCTTGTACACACTTGTACAAGCTTGTACACACTTGTACACCCTTGTACAAACTTGTGCACCCTTGAACACTTTTGTACACCCTTGTACACATTTGTACAACCTTGTACAAACTTAAACACACTTGTACAAACATGTACACACTTGAACAACCTTGTACACACTTGTACAACCTTGTACACACTTGTACAAGCTTGTACACACTTGTACAACCTTGTACACACTTGTACAACCTTGTACACACTTGTACAAGCTTGTACACACTTGTACAACCTTGTACACACTTGTACAACCTTTTACACAATTGTAAAACCTTGTACACACTTGTACATTCTTGTACAAACTTGCACTTACTTGTACAACCTTGTACAAACTTGTACACACTTGTACAAACTTTTACATCCTTGTATACATTTGTACACCCTTGTACACACTTGTACAACCTTGTACAAACCTGTACACCCTTGTACACACTTGTACAAGCTTGTACACGATTGTACACCCTTGTACACACTTGTGCACCCTTGTACACACTTGTACACCCTTGTACACACATGTACAACCTTTTACAAACTTGTACACACTTGTACAAACTTGTACATTCTTGTACATACTTGTACACCCTTGTAAACACTTGTACAAAATTGTACAAACCTGTACACCCTTGTACACACTTGTACAAGCTTGTACACACTTGTACACCCTTGTACAAACTTGTGCACCCTTGTACACTTTTGTACACCCTTGTATACATTTGTACAAACTTGTACAAACTTGTACACACTTGTACAAACTTGTACACACTTGTACAAACTTGTACAACCTTGTACACACTTGTACAACCTTGTACACACTTGTACAACCTTGTACAAACCTGTACACCCTTGTACACACTTGTACAAGCTTGTACACGATTGTACACTCTTGTACACACTTGTGCAACCTTGTACACACTTGTACAACCTTGTACACACTTGTACAACTTTGTACACACTTGTTCAAGCTTGTACACACTTGTACAACCTTGTACACACTTGTACACCCTTGTACACACTTGTACAACCTTTTACAAACTTGTACACACTTGTACAAAATTGTACATTCTTGTACATACTTGTACACCCTTGTACACACTTGTACAACCTTGTACAAACCTGTACACCCTTGTACACACTTGTACAAGCTTGTACACGATTGTACACCCTTGTACACACTTGTGCACCCTTGTACACACTTGTACACCCTTGTACACACATGTACAACCTTTTACAAACTTGTACACACTTGTACAAATTTGTACATTCTTGTACATACTTGTACACCCTTGTAAACACTTGTACAAAATTGTACAAACCTGTACACCCATGTACACACTTGTACAAGCTTGTACACACTTGTACAAGCTTGTACACACTTGTACAAGCTTGTACACACTTGTACACCCTTGTACAAACTTGTGCACCCTTGTACACTTTTGTACACCCTTGTATACATTTGTACAAACTTGTACAAACTTGTACACACTTGTACAAACTTGTACACACTTGTACAAACTTGTACACCCTTGTACACACTTGTACAACCTTGTACACACTTGTACAACCTTGTACAAACCTGTACACCCTTGTACACACTTGTACAAGCTTGTACACGATTGTACACTCTTGTACACACTTGTTCAACCTTGTACACACTTGTACAACCTTGTACACACTTGTACAACCTTGTACACACTTGTTCAAGCTTGTACACACTTGTACAACCTTGTACACACTTGTACACCCTTGTACAGACTTGTACAACCTTTTACAAACTTGTACACACTTGTACAAAATTGTACATTCTTGTACATACTTGTACACCCTTGTACACACTTGTACAAACTTTTACATCCTTGTATAAATTTGTACACCCTTGTACACACTTGTACAACCTTGTACAAACCTGTACACCCTTGTACACACTTGTACAAGCTTGTACACGATTGTACACCCTTGTACACACTTGTGCACCCTTGTACACACTTGTACACCCTTGTACACACATGTACAACCTTTTACAAACTTGTACACACTTGTACAAACTTGTACATTCTTGTACATACTTGTACACCCTTGTAAACACTTGTACAAAATTGTACAAACCTGTACACCCTTGTACACACTTGTACAAGCTTGTACACACTTGTACAAGCTTGTACACACTTGTACAAGCTTGTACACACTTGTACACCCTTGTACAAACTTGTGCACCCTTGTACACTTTTGTACACCCTTGTATACATTTGTACAAACTTGTACAAACTTGTACACACTTGTACAAACTTGTACACACTTGTACAAACTTGTACACCCTTGTACACACTTGTACAACCTTGTACACACTTGTACAACCTTGTACAAACCTGTACACCCTTGTACACACTTGTACAAGCTTGTACACGATTGTACACTCTTGTACACACTTGTGCAACCTTGTACACACTTGTACACCCTTGTACACACTTGTACAACCTTGTACACACTTGTTCAAGCTTGTACACACTTGTACAACCTTGTACACACTTGTACACCCTTGTACACACTTGTACAACCTTTTACAAACTTGTACACACTTGTACAAAATTGTACATTCTTGTACATACTTGTACACCCTTGTACACACTTGTACAAACTTTTACATCCTTGTATAAATTTGTACACCCTTGTACACACTTGTACAACCTTGTACAAACCTGTACACCCTTGTACACACTTGTACAAGCTTGTACACGATTGTACACCCTTGTACACACTTGTGCACCCTTGTACACACTTGTACACCCTTGTACACACATGTACAACCTTTTACAAACTTGTACACACTTGTACAAACTTGTACATTCTTGTACATACTTGTACACCCTTGTAAACACTTGTACAAAATTGTACAAACCTGTACACCCTTGTACACACTTGTACAAGCTTGTACACACTTGTACAAACCTGTACACCCTTGTACACCCTTGTACACCCTTGTACAAACTTGTGCACCCTTGTACACTTTTGTACACCCTTGTATACATTTGTACAAACTTGTACAAACTTGTACACACTTGTACAAACTTGTACACACTTGTACAAACTTGTACACCCTTGTACACACTTGTACAACCTTGTACACACTTGTACAACCTTGTACAAACCTGTACACCCTTGTACACACTTGTACAAGCTTGTACACGATTGTACACTCTTGTACACACTTGTGCAACCTTGTACACACTTGTACAACCTTGTACACACTTGTACAACCTTGTACACACTTGTTCAAGCTTGTACACACTTGTACAACCTTGTACACACTTGTACACCCTTGTACACACTTGTACAACCTTTTACAAACTTGTACACACTTGTACAAAATTGTACATTCTTGTACATACTTGTACACCCTTGTACACACTTGTACAAACTTTTACATCCTTGTATAAATTTGTACACCCTTGTACACACTTGTACAACCTTGTACAAACCTGTACACCCTTGTACACACTTGTACAAGCTTGTACACGATTGTACACCCTTGTACACACTTGTGCACCCTTGTACACACTTGTACACCCTTGTACACACATGTACAACCTTTTACAAACTTGTACACACTTGTACAAACTTGTACATTCTTGTACATACTTGTACACCCTTGTAAACACTTGTACAAAATTGTACAAACCTGTACACCCTTGTACACACTTGTACAAGCTTGTACACACTTGTACAAGCTTGTACACACTTGTACAAGCTTGTACACACTTGTACACCCTTGTACAAACTTGTGCACCCTTGTACACTTTTGTACACCCTTGTATACATTTGTACAAACTTGTACAAACTTGTACACACTTGTACAAACTTGTACACACTTGTACAAACTTGTACACCCTTGTACACACTTGTACAACCTTGTACACACTTGTACAACCTTGTACAAACCTGTACACCCTTGTACACACTTGTACAAGCTTGTACACGATTGTACACTCTTGTACACACTTGTGCAACCTTGTACACACTTGTACAACCTTGTACACACTTGTACAACCTTGTACACACTTGTTCAAGCTTGTACACACTTGTACAACCTTGTACACACTTGTACACCCTTGTACACACTTGTACAACCTTTTACAAACTAGTACACACTTGTACAAAATTGTACATTCTTGTACATACTTGTACACCCTTGTACACACTTGTACAACCTTGTACAAACCTGTACACCCTTGTACACACTTGTACAAGCTTGTACACACTTGTACAAGCTTGTACACACTTGTACACCCTTGTACAAACTTGTGCACCCTTGTACACTTTTGTACACCCTTGTACACATTTGTACAACCTTGTACAAACTTGTACACACTTGTACAAACTTGTACACACTTGTACAAACTTGTACACCCTTGTACACACTTGTACAACCTTGTACACACTTGTACAACCTTGTACAAACCTGTACACCCTTGTACACACTTGTACAAGCTTGTACACGATTGTACACTCTTGTACACACTTGTGCAACCTTGTACACACTTGTACAACCTTGTACACACTTGTACAACCTTGTACACACTTGTTCAAGCTTGTACACACTTGTACAACCTTGTACACACTTGTACACCCTTGTACACACTTGTACAACCTTTTACAAACTAGTACACACTTGTACAAAATTGTACATTCTTGTACATACTTGTACACCCTTGTACACACTTGTACAACCTTGTACAAACCTGTACACCCTTGTACACACTTGTACAAGCTTGTACACACTTGTACAAGCTTGTACACACTTGTACACCCTTGTACAAACTTGTACACCCTTGTACACACTTGTACACCCTTGTACACACTTGTACAACCTTTTACAAACTTGTACACACTTGTACAAAATTGTACATTCTTGTACATACTTGTACACCCTTGTACACACTTGTACAACCTTGTACAAACCTGTACACCCTTGTACACACTTGTACAAGCTTGTACACGATTGTACACCCTTGTACACACTTGTGCACCCTTGTACACACTTGTACACCCTTGTACACACATGTACAACCTTTTACAAACTTGTACACACTTGTACAAACTTGTACATTCTTGTACATACTTGTACACCCTTGTAAACACTTGTACAAAATTGTACAAACCTGTACACCCTTGTACACACTTGTACAAGCTTGTACACACTTGTACAAGCTTTTACACACTTGTACAAGCTTGTACACACTTGTACACCCTTGTACAAACTTGTGCACCCTTGTACACTTTTGTACACCCTTGTATACATTTGTACAAACTTGTACAAACTTGTACACACTTGTACAAACTTGTACACACTTGTACAAACTTGTACACCCTTGTACACACTTGTACAACCTTGTACACACTTGTACAACTTTGTACAAACCTGTACACCCTTGTACACACTTGTACAAGCTTGTACACGATTGTACACTCTTGTACACACTTGTTCAACCTTGTACACACTTGTACAACCTTGTACACACTTGTACAACCTTGTACACACTTGTTCAAGCTTGTACACACTTGTACAACCTTGTACACACTTGTACACCCTTGTACACACTTGTACAACCTTTTACAAACTTGTACACACTTGTACAAAATTGTACATTCTTGTACATACTTGTACACCCTTGTACACCCTTGTACACACTTGTACAAACTTTTACATCCTTGTATAAATTTTTACACCCTTGTACACACTTGTACAACCTTGTACAAGCCTGTACACCCTTGTACACACTTGTACAAGCTTGTACACGATTGTACACCCTTGTACACACTTGTGCACCCTTGTACACACTTGTACACCCTTGTACACACATGTACAACCTTTTACAAACTTGTACACACTTGTACAAACTTGTACATTCTTGTACATACTTGTACACCCTTGTAAACACTTGTACAAAATTGTACAAACCTGTACACCCTTGTACACACTTGTACAAGCTTGTACACACTTGTACACCCTTGTACAAACTTGTGCACCCTTGTACACTTTTGTACACCCTTGTATACATTTGTACAAACTTGTACAAACTTGTACACACTTGTACAAACTTGTACACACTTGTACAAACTTGTACACCCTTGTACACACTTGTACAACCTTGTACACACTTGTACAACCTTGTACAAACCTGTACACCCTTGTACACACTTGTACAAGCTTGTACACGATTGTACACTCTTGTACACACTTGTGCAACCTTGTACACACTTGTACACCCTTGTACACACTTGTACAACCTTGTACACACTTGTTCAAGCTTGTACACACTTGTACAACCTTGTACACACTTGTACACCCTTGTACACACTTGTACAACCTTTTACAAACTTGTACACACTTGTACAAAATTGTACATTCTTGTACATACTTGTACACCCTTGTACACACTTGTACAAACTTTTACATCCTTGTATAAATTTGTACACCCTTGTACACACTTGTACAACCTTGTACAAACCTGTACACCCTTGTACACACTTGTACAAGCTTGTACACGATTGTACACCCTTGTACACACTTGTGCACCCTTGTACACACTTGTACACCCTTGTACACACATGTACAACCTTTTACAAACTTGTACACACTTGTACAAACTTGTACATTCTTGTACATACTTGTACACCCTTGTAAACACTTGTACAAAATTGTACAAACCTGTACACCCTTGTACACACTTGTACAAGCTTGTACACACTTGTACAAACCTGTACACCCTTGTACACCCTTGTACACCCTTGTACAAACTTGTGCACCCTTGTACACTTTTGTACACCCTTGTATACATTTGTACAAACTTGTACAAACTTGTACACACTTGTACAAACTTGTACACACTTGTACAAACTTGTACACCCTTGTACACACTTGTACAACCTTGTACACACTTGTACAACCTTGTACAAACCTGTACACCCTTGTACACACTTGTACAAGCTTGTACACGATTGTACACTCTTGTACACACTTGTGCAACCTTGTACACACTTGTACAACCTTGTACACACTTGTACAACCTTGTACACACTTGTTCAAGCTTGTACACACTTGTACAACCTTGTACACACTTGTACACCCTTGTACACACTTGTACAACCTTTTACAAACTTGTACACACTTGTACAAAATTGTACATTCTTGTACATACTTGTACACCCTTGTACACACTTGTACAAACTTTTACATCCTTGTATAAATTTGTACACCCTTGTACACACTTGTACAACCTTGTACAAACCTGTACACCCTTGTACACACTTGTACAAGCTTGTACACGATTGTACACCCTTGTACACACTTGTGCACCCTTGTACACACTTGTACACCCTTGTACACACATGTACAACCTTTTACAAACTTGTACACACTTGTACAAACTTGTACATTCTTGTACATACTTGTACACCCTTGTAAACACTTGTACAAAATTGTACAAACCTGTACACCCTTGTACACACTTGTACAAGCTTGTACACACTTGTACAAGCTTGTACACACTTGTACAAGCTTGTACACACTTGTACACCCTTGTACAAACTTGTGCACCCTTGTACACTTTTGTACACCCTTGTATACATTTGTACAAACTAGTACAAACTTGTACACACTTGTACAAACTTGTACACACTTGTACAAACTTGTACACCCTTGTACACACTTGTACAACCTTGTACACACTTGTACAACCTTGTACAAACCTGTACACCCTTGTACACACTTGTACAAGCTTGTACACGATTGTACACTCTTGTACACACTTGTGCAACCTTGTACACACTTGTACAACCTTGTACACACTTGTACAACCTTGTACACACTTGTTCAAGCTTGTACACACTTGTACAACCTTGTACACACTTGTACACCCTTGTACACACTTGTACAACCTTTTACAAACTAGTACACACTTGTACAAAATTGTACATTCTTGTACATACTTGTACACCCTTGTACACACTTGTACAACCTTGTACAAACCTGTACACCCTTGTACACACTTGTACAAGCTTGTACACACTTGTACAAGCTTGTACACACTTGTACACCCTTGTACAAACTTGTGCACCCTTGTACACTTTTGTACACCCTTGTACACATTTGTACAACCTTGTACAAACTTGTACACACTTGTACAAACTTGTACACACTTGTACAAACTTGTGTACACTTGTACAACCATGTACACACTTGTACAACCTTGTACACACTTGTACAACCTTGTACACACTTGTACAACCTCGTACACACTTGTACAACCTTGTACACACTTGTACAACCTTGTACACAATTGTAAAACCTTGTACACACTTGTACAACCTTGTACACACTTGTACACCCTTGTACAAACTTGTACAAAATTTTACATTCTTGTACATACTTGTACACCCTTGTACACACTTGTACAACCTTGTACAAACCTGTACACCCTTGTACACACTTGTACAAGCTTGTACACACTTGTACACCCTTGTACAAACTTGTGCACCCTTGAACACTTTTGTACACCCTTGTACACATTTGTACAACCTTGTACAAACTTAAACACACTTGTACAAACATGTACACACTTGAACAACCTTGTACACACTTGTACAACCTTGTACACACTTGTACAAGCTTGTACACACTTGTACAACCTTGTACACACTTGTACAACCTTGTACACACTTGTACAACCTTGTACACACTTGTACAAGCTTGTACACACTTGTACAACCTTGTACACACTTGTACAACCTTTTACACAATTGTAAAACCTTGTACACACTTGTACATTCTTGTACAAACTTGTACTTACTTGTACAACCTTGTACAAACTTGTACACACTTGTACAAACTTTTACATCCTTGTATACATTTGTACACCCTTGTACACACTTGTACAACCTTGTACAAACCTGTACACCCTTGTACACACTTGTACAAGCTTGTACACGATTGTACACCCTTGTACACACTTGTGCACCCTTGTACACACTTGTACACCCTTGTACACACATGTACAACCTTTTACAAACTTGTACACACTTGTACAAACTTGTACATTCTTGTACATACTTGTACACCCTTGTAAACACTTGTACAAAATTGTACAAACCTGTACACCCTTGTACACACTTGTACAAGCTTGTACACACTTGTACACCCTTGTACAAACTTGTGCACCCTTTTACACTTTTGTACACCCTTGTATACATTTGTACAAACTTGTACAAACTTGTACACACTTGTACAAACTTGTACACCCTTGTACACACTTGTACAACCTTGTACACACTTGTACAACCTTGTACAAAACTGTACACCCTTGTACACACTTGTACAAGCTTGTACACGATTGTACACTCTTGTACACACTTGTGCAACCTTGTACACACTTGTACAACCTTGTACACACTTGTACAACCTTGTACACACTTGTTCAAGCTTGTACACACTTGTACAACCTTGTACACACTTGTACACCCTTGTACACACTTGTACAACCTTTTACAAACTTGTACACACTTGTACAAAATTGTACATTCTTGTACATACTTGTACACCCTTGTACACACTTGTACAACCTTGTACAAACCTGTACACCCTTGTACACACTTGTACAAGCTTGTACACACTTGTACAAGCTTGTACACACTTGTACAAGCTTGTACACACTTGTACACCCTTGTACAAACTTGTGCACCCTTGAACACTTTTGTACACCCTTGTACACATTTGTACAACCTTGTACAAACTTAAACACACTTGTACAAACATGTACACACTTGAACAACCTTGTACACACTTGTACAACCTTGTACACACTTGTACAAGCTTGTATACACTTGTACAACCTTGTACACACTTGTACAACCTTGTACACACTTGTACAAGCTTGTACACACTTGTACAACCTTGTACACACTTGTACAACCTTTTACACAATTGTAAAACCTTGTACACACTTGTACATTCTTGTACAAACTTGTACTTACTTGTACAACCTTGTACAAACTTGTACACACTTGTACAAACTTTTACATCCTTGTATACATTTGTACACCCTTGTACACACTTGTACAACCTTGTACAAACCTGTACACCCTTGTACACACTTGTACAAGCTTGTACACGATTGTACACCCTTGTACACACTTGTGCACCCTTGTACACACTTGTACACCCTTGTACACACATGTACAACCTTTTACAAACTTGTACACACTTGTACAAACTTGTACATTCTTGTACATACTTGTACACCCTTGTAAACACTTGTACAAAATTGTACAAACCTGTACACCCTTGTACACACTTGTACAAGCTTGTACACACTTGTACAAGCTTGTACACACTTGTACACCCTTGTACACACTTGTACACCCTTGTACAAACTTGTGCACCCTTGTACACTTTTGTACACCCTTGTATACATTTGTACAAACTTGTACAAACTTGTACACACTTGTACAAACTTGTACACACTTGTACAAACTTGTACACCCTTGTACACACTTGTACAACCTTGTACACACTTGTACAACCTTGTACAAACCTGTACACCCTTGTACACACTTGTACAAGCTTGTACACGATTGTACACTCTTGTACACACTTGTACAACCTTGTACACACTTGTACAACCTTGTACACACTTGTACAACCTTGTACACACTTGTTCAAGCTTGTACACACTTGTACAACCTTGTACACACTTGTACACCCTTGTACACACTTGTACAACCTTTTACAAACTTGTACACACTTGTACAAAATTGTACATTCTTGTACATACTTGTACACCCTTGTACACACTTGTACAACCTTGTACAAACCTGTACACCCTTGTACACACTTGTACAAGCTTGTACACACTTGTACAAGCTTGTACACACTTGTACACCCTTGTACAAACTTGTGCACCCTTGTACACTTTTGTACACCCTTGTACACATTTGTACAACCTTGTACAAACTTGTACACACTTGTACAAACTTGTACACACTTGTACAAACTTGTGTACACTTGTACAACCTTGTACACACTTGTACAACCTTGTACACACTTGTACAACCTTGTACACACTTGTACAACCTCGTACACACTTGTACAACCTTGTACACACTTGTACAACCTTGTACACAATTGTAAAACCTTGTACACACTTGTACAACCTTGTACACACTTGTACACCCTTGTACACACTTGTACAAAATTTTACATTCTTGTACATACTTGTACTACCTTGTACACACTTGTACAACCTTGTACAAACCTGTACACCCTTGTACACACTTGTACAAGCTTGTACACACTTGTACAAGCTTGTACACACTTGTACAAGCTTGTACACACTTGTACACCCTTGTACAAACTTGTGCACCCTTGAACACTTTTGTACACCCTTGTACACATTTGTACAACCTTGTACAAACTTAAACACACTTGTACAAACATGTACACACTTGAACAACCTTGTACACACTTGTACAACCTTGTACACACTTGTAAAAGCTTGTACACACTTGTACAACCTTGTACACACTTGTACAACCTTGTACACACTTGTACAAGCTTGTACACACTTGTACAAGCTTGTACACACTTGTACAACCTTGTACACACTTGTACAAACTTTTACACAATTGTAAAACCTTGTACACACTTGTACATTCTTGTACAAACTTGTACTTACTTGTACAACCTTGTACAAACTTGTACACACTTGTACAAACTTTTACATCCTTGTATACATTTGTACACCCTTGTACACACTTGTACAATCTTGTACAAACCTGTACACCCTTGTACACACTTGTACAAGCTTGTACACGATTGTACACCCTTGTACACACTTGTGCACCCTTGTACACACTTGTACACCCTTGTACACACATGTACAACCTTTTACAAACTTGTACACACTTGTACAAACTTGTACATTCTTGTACATACTTGTACACCCTTGTAAACACTTGTACAAAATTGTACAAACCTGTACACCCTTGTACACACTTGTACAAGCTTGTACACACTTGTACAAGCTTGTACACACTTGTACACCCTTGTACACACTTGTACACCCTTGTACAAACTTGTGCACCCTTGTACACTTTTGTACACCCTTGTATACATTTGTACAAACTTGTACAAACTTGTACACACTTGTACAAACTTGTACACACTTGTACAAACTTGTACACCCTTGTACACACTTGTACAACCTTGTACACACTTGTACAACCTTGTACAAACCTGTACACCCTTGTACACACTTGTACAAGCTTGTACACGATTGTACACTCTTGTACACACTTGTACAACCTTGTACACACTTGTACAACCTTGTACACACTTGTACAACCTTGTACACACTTGTTCAAGCTTGTACACACTTGTACAACCTTGTACACACTTGTACACCCTTGTACACACTTGTACAACCTTTTACAAACTTGTACACACTTGTACAAAATTGTACATTCTTGTACATACTTGTACACCCTTGTACACACTTGTACAACCTTGTACAAACCTGTACACCCTTGTACACACTTGTACAAGCTTGTACACACTTGTACAAGCTTGTACACACTTGTACACCCTTGTACAAACTTGTGCACCCTTGTACACTTTTGTACACCCTTGTACACATTTGTACAACCTTGTACAAACTTGTACACACTTGTACAAACTTGTACACACTTGTACAAACTTGTGTACACTTGTACAACCTTGTACACACTTGTACAACCTTGTACACACTTGTACAACCTTGTACACACTTGTACAACCTCGTACACACTTGTACAACCTTGTACACACTTGTACAACCTTGTACACAATTGTAAAACCTTGTACACACTTGTACAACCTTGTACACACTTGTACACCCTTGTACACACTTGTACAACATTTTACATTCTTGTACATACTTGTACTACCTTGTACACACTTGTACAACCTTGTACAAACCTGTACACCCTTGTACACACTTGTACAAGCTTGTACACACTTGTACAAGCTTGTACACACTTGTACAAGCTTGTACACACTTGTACACCCTTGTACAAACTTGTGCACCATTGAACACTTTTGTACACCCTTGTACACATTTGTACAACCTTGTACAAACTTAAACACACTTGTACAAACATGTACACACTTGAACAACCTTGTACACACTTGTACAACCTTGTACACACTTGTAAAAGCTTGTACACACTTGTACAACCTTGTACACACTTGTACAACCTTGTACACACTTTTACAAGCTTGTACACACTTGTACAAGCTTGTACACACTTGTACAACCTTGTACACACTTGTACAAACTTTTACACAATTGTAAAACCTTGTACACACTTGTACATTCTTGTACAAACTTGTACTTACTTGTACAACCTTGTACAAACTTGTACACACTTGTACAAACTTTTACATCCTTGTATACATTTGTACACCCTTGTACACACTTGTACAACCTTGTACAAACCTGTACACCCTTGTACACACTTGTACAAGCTTGTACACGATTGTACACCCTTGTACACACTTGTGCACCCTTGTACACACTTGTACACCCTTGTACACACATGTACAACCTTTTACAAACTTGTACACACTTGTACAAACTTGTACATTCTTGTACATACTTGTACACCCTTGTAAACACTTGTACAAAATTGTACAAACCTGTACACCCTTGTACACACTTGTACAAGCTTGTACACACTTGTACAAGCTTGTACACACTTGTACAAGCTTGTACACACTTGTACACCCTTGTACACACTTGTACAACCTTTTACAAACTTGTACACACTAGTACAAAATTGTACATTCTTGTACATACTTGTACACCCTTGTACACACTTGTACAACCTTGTACAAACCTGTACACCCTTGTACACACTTGTACAAGGTTGTACACACTTGTACAAGCTTGTACACACTTGTACAAGCTTGTACACACTTGTACACCCTTGTACAAACTTGTGCACCCTTGTACACTTTTGTACACCCTTGTACACATTTGTACAACCTTGTACAAACTTGTACACACTTGTACACACTTGTACAAGCTTGTACACACTTGTACAAGCTTGTACACACTTGTACACCCTTGTACAAACTTGTGCACCCTTGTACACACTTGTACACCCTTGTACAAACTTGTGCACCCTTGTACACTTTTGTACACCCTTGTATACATTTGTACAAACTTGTACAAACTTGTACACACTTGTACAAACTTGTACACACTTGTACAAACTTGTACAAACTTGTACACACTTGTACAACCTTGTATACACTTGTACAACATTGTACAAACCTGTACACCCTTGTACACACTTGTACAAGCTTGTACACGATTGTACACTCTTGTACACACTTGTGCAACCTTGTACACACTTGTACAACCTTGTACACACTTGTACAACCTTGTACACACTTGTTCAAGCTTGTACACACTTGTACAACCTTGTACACACTTGTACACCCTTGTACACACTTGTACAACCTTTTACAAACTTGTACACACTTGTACAAAATTGTACATTCTTGTACATACTTGTACACCCTTGTACACACTTGTACAACCTTGTACAAACCTGTACACCCTTGTACACACTTGTACAAGGTTGTACACACTTGTACAAGCTTGTACACACTTGTACAAGCTTGTACACACTTGTACACCCTTGTACAAACTTGTGCACCCTTGTACACTTTTGTACACCCTTGTACACATTTGTACAACCTTGTACAAACTTGTACACACTTGTACAAACTTGTACACACTTGTACAAACTTGTGTACACTTGTACAACCTTGTACACACTTGTACAACCTTGTACACACTTGTACAACCTTGTACACACTTGTACAACCTCGTACACACTTGTACAACCTTGTACACACTTGTACAACCTTGTACACAATTGTAAAACCTTGTACACACTTGTACAACCTTTTACACACTTGTACACCCTTGTACACACTTGTACAAAATTTTACATTCTTGTACATACTTGTACACCCTTGTACACACTTGTACAACCTTGTACAAACCTGTACACCCTTGTACACACTTGTACAAGCTTGTACACACTTGTACAAGCTTGTACACACTTGTACACCCTTGTACAAACTTGTGCACCCTTGAACACTTTTGTACACCCTTGTACACATTTGTACAACCTTGTACAAACTTAAACACACTTGTACAAACATGTACACACTTGAACAACCTTGTACACACTTGTACAACCTTGTACACACTTGTACAAGCTTGTACACACTTGTACAACCTTGTACACACTTGTACAACCTTGTCCACACTTGTACAAGCTTGTACACACTTGTACAACCTTGTACACACTTGTACAACCTTTTACACTATTGTAAAACCTTGTACACACTTGTACATTCTTGTACAAACTTGTACTTACTTGTACAACCTTGTACAAACTTGTACACACTTGTACAAACTTTTACATCCTTGTATACATTTGTACACCCTTGTACACACTTGTACAACCTTGTACAAACCTGTACACCCTTGTACACACTTGTACAAGCTTGTACACGATTGTACACCCTTGTACACACTTGTGCACCCTTGTACACACTTGTACACCCTTGTACACACATGTACAACCTTTTACAAACTTGTACACACTTGTACAAACTTGTACATTCTTGTACATACTTGTACACCCTTGTAAACACTTGTACAAAATTGTACAAACCTGTACACCCTTGTACACACTTGTACAAGCTTGTACACACTTGTACAAGCTTGTACACACTTGTACACCCTTGTACAAACTTGTGCACCCTTGTACACTTTTGTACACCCTTGTATACATTTGTACAAACTTGTACAAACTTGTACACACTTGTACAAACTTGTACACACTTGTACAAACTTGTACACCCTTGTACACACTTGTACAACCTTGTACACACTTGTACAACCTTGTACAAACCTGTACACCCTTGTACACACTTGTACAAGCTTGTACACGATTGTACACTCTTGTACACACTTGTGCAACCTTGTACACACTTGTACAACCTTGTACACACTTGTACAACCTTGTACACACTTGTTCAAGCTTGTACACACTTGTACAACCTTGTACACACTTGTACACCCTTGTACAAACTTGTACAACCTTTTACAAACTTGTACACACTTGTACAAAATTGTACATTCTTGTACATACTTGTACACCCTTGTACACACTTGTACAACCTTGTACAAACCTGTACACCCTTGTACACACTTGTACAAGCTTGTACACACTTGTACAAGCTTGTACACACTTGTACACCCTTGTACAAACTTGTGCACCCTTGTACACTTTTGTACACCCTTGTACACATTTGTACAACCTTGTACAAACTTGTACACACTTGTACAAACTTGTACACACTTGTACAAACTTGTGTACACTTGTACAACCTTGTACACACTTGTACAACCTTGTACACACTTGTACAACCTTGTACACACTTGTACAACCTCGTACACACTTGTACAACCTTGTACACACTTGTACAACCTTGTACACAATTGTAAAACCTTGTACACACTTTTACAACCTTGTACACACTTGTACACTCTTGTACACACTTGTACAAAATTTTACATTCTTGTACATACTTGTACACCCTTGTATAACTTGTACAACCTTGTACAAACCTGTACACCCTTGTACACACTTGTACAAGCTTGTACACACTTGTACAAGCTTGTACACACTTGTACAAGCTTGTACACACTTGTACACCCTTGTACAAACTTGTGCACCCTCGAACACTTTTGTACACCCTTGTACACATTTGTACAACCTTGTACAAACTTAAACACACTTGTACAAACATGTACACACTTGAACAACCTTGTACACACTTGTACAACCTTTTACACAATTGTAAAACCTTGTACACACTTGTACATTCTTGTACAAACTTGTACTGACTTGTACAACCTTGTACAAACTTGTACACACTTGTACAAACTTTTACATCCTTGTATACATTTGTACACCCTTGTACACACTTGTACAACCTTGTACAAACCTGTACACCCTTGTACACACTTGTACAAGCTTGTACACGATTGTACACCCTTGTACACACTTGTGCACCCTTGTACACACTTGTACACCCTTGTACACACATGTACAACCTTTTACAAACTTGTACACACTTGTACAAACTTGTACATTCTTGTACATACTTGTACACCCTTGTAAACACTTGTACAAAATTGTACAAACCTGTACACCCTTGTACACACTTGTACAAGCTTGTACACACTTGTACAAGCTTGTACACACTTGTACACCCTTGTACAAACTTGTGCACCCTTGTACACTTTTGTACACCCTTGTATACATTTGTACAAACTTGTACAAACTTGTACACACTTGTACAAACTTGTACACACTTGTACAAACTTGTACACCCTTGTACACACTTGTACAACCTTGTACACACTTGTACAACCTTGTACAAACCCGTACACCCTTGTACACACTTGTACAAGCTTGTACACGATTGTACACTCTTGTACACACTTGTGCAACCTTGTACACACTTGTACAACCTTGTACACACTTGTACAACCTTGTACACACTTGTTCAAGCTTGTACACACTTGTACAACCTTGTACACACTTGTACACCCTTGTACACACTTGTACAACCTTTTACAAACTTGTACACACTTGTACAAAATTGTACATTCTTGTACATACTTGTACACCCTTGTACACACTTGTACAACCTTGTACAAACCTGTACACCCTTGTACACACTTGTACAAGCTTGTACACACTTGTACAAGCTTGTACACACTTGTACAAGCTTGTACACACTTGTACACCCTTGTACAAACTTGTGCACCCTTGTACACTTTTGTACACCCTTGTACACATTTGTACAACCTTGTACAAACTTGTACACACTTGTACAAACTTGTACACACTTGTACAAACTTGTGTACACTTGTACAACCTTGTACACACTTGTACAACCTTGTACACACTTGTACAACCTTGTACACACTTGTACAACCTCGTACACACTTTTACAACCTTGTACACACTTGTACAACCTTGTACACAATTGTAAAACCTTGTACACACTTGTACAACCTTGTACACACTTGTACACCCTTGTACACACTTGTACAAAATTTTACATTCTTGTACATACTTGTACACCCTTGTACACACTTGTACAACCTTGTACAAACCTGTACACCCTTGTACACACTTGTACAAGCTTGTACACACTTGTACAAGCTTGTACACACTTGTACAAGCTTGTACACACTTGTACACCCTTGTACAAACTTGTGCACCCTTGAACACTTTTGTACACCCTTGTACACATTTGTACAACCTTGTACAAACTTAAACACACTTGTACAAACATGTACACACTTGAACAACCTTGTACACACTTGTACAACCTTGTACACACTTTTACAAGCTTGTACACACTTGTACAACTTTGTACACACTTGTACAAGCTTGTACACACTTGTACAAGCTTGTACACACTTGTACACCCTTGTACAAACTTGTGCACCCTTGTACACTTTTGTACACCCTTGTATACATTTGTACAAACTTGTACAAACTTGTACACACTTGTACAAACTTGTACACACTTGTACAAACTTGTACACCCTTGTACACACTTGTACAACCTTGTACACACTTGTACAACCTTGTACAAACCTGTACACCCTTGTACACACTTGTACAAGCTTGTACACGATTGTACACTCTTGTACACACTTGTGCAACCTTGTACACACTTGTACAACCTTGTACACACTTGTACAACCTTGTACACACTTGTTCAAGCTTGTACACACTTGTACAACCTTGTACACACTTGTACACCCTTGTACACACTTGTACAACCTTTTACAAACTTGTACACACTTGTACAAAATTGTACATTCTTGTACATACTTGTACACCCTTGTACACACTTGTACAACCTTGTACAAACCTGTACACCCTTGTACACACTTGTACAAGCTTGTACACACTTGTACAAGCTTGTACACACTTGTACACCCTTGTACAAACTTGTGCACCCTTGTACACTTTTGTACACCCTTGTACACATTTGTACAACCTTGTACAAACTTGTACACACTTGTACAAACTTGTACACACTTGTACAAACTTGTGTACACTTGTACAACCTTGTACACACTTGTACAACCTTGTACACACTTGTACAACCTTGTACACACTTGTACAACCCTTGTACACACTTGTACAACCTCGTACACACTTGTACAACCTTGTACACACTTGTACAACCTTGTACACAATTGTAAAACCTTGTACACACTTTTACAACCTTGTACACACTTGTACACCCTTGTACACACTTGTACAAAATTTTACATTCTTGTACATACTTGTACACCCTTGTACACACTTGTACAAACTTGTGTACACTTGTACAACCTTGTACACACTTGTACAACCTTGTACACACTTGTACAACCTTGTACACACTTGTACACCCTTGTACACACTTGTACAACATTTTACATTCTTGTACATACTTGTACTACCTTGTACACACTTGTACAACCTTGTACAAACCTGTACACCCTTGTACACACTTGTACAAGCTTGTACACACTTGTACAAGCTTGTACACACTTGTACAAGCTTGTACACACTTGTACACCCTTGTACAAACTTGTGCACCATTGAACACTTTTGTACACCCTTGTACACATTTGTACAACCTTGTACAAACTTAAACACACTTGTACAAACATGTACACACTTGAACAACCTTGTACACACTTGTACAACCTTGTACACACTTGTAAAAGCTTGTACACACTTGTACAACCTTGTACACACTTGTACAACCTTGTACACACTTTTACAAGCTTGTACACACTTGTACAAGCTTGTACACACTTGTACAACCTTGTACACACTTGTACAAACTTTTACACAATTGTAAAACCTTGTACACACTTGTACATTCTTGTACAAACTTGTACTTACTTGTACAACCTTGTACAAACTTGTACACACTTGTACAAACTTTTACATCCTTGTATACATTTGTACACCCTTGTACACACTTGTACAACCTTGTACAAACCTGTACACCCTTGTACACACTTGTACAAGCTTGTACACGATTGTACACCCTTGTACACACTTGTGCACCCTTGTACACACTTGTACACCCTTGTACACACATGTACAACCTTTTACAAACTTGTACACACTTGTACAAACTTGTACATTCTTGTACATACTTGTACACCCTTGTAAACACTTGTACAAAATTGTACAAACCTGTACACCCTTGTACACACTTGTACAAGCTTGTACACACTTGTACAAGCTTGTACACACTTGTACAAGCTTGTACACACTTGTACACCCTTGTACACACTTGTACAACCTTTTACAAACTTGTACACACTAGTACAAAATTGTACATTCTTGTACATACTTGTACACCCTTGTACACACTTGTACAACCTTGTACAAACCTGTACACCCTTGTACACACTTGTACAAGGTTGTACACACTTGTACAAGCTTGTACACACTTGTACAAGCTTGTACACACTTGTACACCCTTGTACAAACTTGTGCACCCTTGTACACTTTTGTACACCCTTGTACACATTTGTACAACCTTGTACAAACTTGTACACACTTGTACACACTTGTACAAGCTTGTACACACTTGTACAAGCTTGTACACACTTGTACACCCTTGTACAAACTTGTGCACCCTTGTACACACTTGTACACCCTTGTACAAACTTGTGCACCCTTGTACACTTTTGTACACCCTTGTATACATTTGTACAAACTTGTACAAACTTGTACACACTTGTACAAACTTGTACACACTTGTACAAACTTGTACAAACTTGTACACACTTGTACAACCTTGTATACACTTGTACAACATTGTACAAACCTGTACACCCTTGTACACACTTGTACAAGCTTGTACACGATTGTACACTCTTGTACACACTTGTGCAACCTTGTACACACTTGTACAACCTTGTACACACTTGTACAACCTTGTACACACTTGTTCAAGCTTGTACACACTTGTACAACCTTGTACACACTTGTACACCCTTGTACACACTTGTACAACCTTTTACAAACTTGTACACACTTGTACAAAATTGTACATTCTTGTACATACTTGTACACCCTTGTACACACTTGTACAACCTTGTACAAACCTGTACACCCTTGTACACACTTGTACAAGGTTGTACACACTTGTACAAGCTTGTACACACTTGTACAAGCTTGTACACACTTGTACACCCTTGTACAAACTTGTGCACCCTTGTACACTTTTGTACACCCTTGTACACATTTGTACAACCTTGTACAAACTTGTACACACTTGTACAAACTTGTACACACTTGTACAAACTTGTGTACACTTGTACAACCTTGTACACACTTGTACAACCTTGTACACACTTGTACAACCTTGTACACACTTGTACAACCTCGTACACACTTGTACAACCTTGTACACACTTGTACAACCTTGTACACAATTGTAAAACCTTGTACACACTTGTACAACCTTTTACACACTTGTACACCCTTGTACACACTTGTACAAAATTTTACATTCTTGTACATACTTGTACACCCTTGTACACACTTGTACAACCTTGTACAAACCTGTACACCCTTGTACACACTTGTACAAGCTTGTACACACTTGTACAAGCTTGTACACACTTGTACACCCTTGTACAAACTTGTGCACCCTTGAACACTTTTGTACACCCTTGTACACATTTGTACAACCTTGTACAAACTTAAACACACTTGTACAAACATGTACACACTTGAACAACCTTGTACACACTTGTACAACCTTGTACACACTTGTACAAGCTTGTACACACTTGTACAACCTTGTACACACTTGTACAACCTTGTCCACACTTGTACAAGCTTGTACACACTTGTACAACCTTGTACACACTTGTACAACCTTTTACACTATTGTAAAACCTTGTACACACTTGTACATTCTTGTACAAACTTGTACTTACTTGTACAACCTTGTACAAACTTGTACACACTTGTACAAACTTTTACATCCTTGTATACATTTGTACACCCTTGTACACACTTGTACAACCTTGTACAAACCTGTACACCCTTGTACACACTTGTACAAGCTTGTACACGATTGTACACCCTTGTACACACTTGTGCACCCTTGTACACACTTGTACACCCTTGTACACACATGTACAACCTTTTACAAACTTGTACACACTTGTACAAACTTGTACATTCTTGTACATACTTGTACACCCTTGTAAACACTTGTACAAAATTGTACAAACCTGTACACCCTTGTACACACTTGTACAAGCTTGTACACACTTGTACAAGCTTGTACACACTTGTACACCCTTGTACAAACTTGTGCACCCTTGTACACTTTTGTACACCCTTGTATACATTTGTACAAACTTGTACAAACTTGTACACACTTGTACAAACTTGTACACACTTGTACAAACTTGTACACCCTTGTACACACTTGTACAACCTTGTACACACTTGTACAACCTTGTACAAACCTGTACACCCTTGTACACACTTGTACAAGCTTGTACACGATTGTACACTCTTGTACACACTTGTGCAACCTTGTACACACTTGTACAACCTTGTACACACTTGTACAACCTTGTACACACTTGTTCAAGCTTGTACACACTTGTACAACCTTGTACACACTTGTACACCCTTGTACAAACTTGTACAACCTTTTACAAACTTGTACACACTTGTACAAAATTGTACATTCTTGTACATACTTGTACACCCTTGTACACACTTGTACAACCTTGTACAAACCTGTACACCCTTGTACACACTTGTACAAGCTTGTACACACTTGTACAAGCTTGTACACACTTGTACACCCTTGTACAAACTTGTGCACCCTTGTACACTTTTGTACACCCTTGTACACATTTGTACAACCTTGTACAAACTTGTACACACTTGTACAAACTTGTACACACTTGTACAAACTTGTGTACACTTGTACAACCTTGTACACACTTGTACAACCTTGTACACACTTGTACAACCTTGTACACACTTGTACAACCTCGTACACACTTGTACAACCTTGTACACACTTGTACAACCTTGTACACAATTGTAAAACCTTGTACACACTTTTACAACCTTGTACACACTTGTACACTCTTGTACACACTTGTACAAAATTTTACATTCTTGTACATACTTGTACACCCTTGTATAACTTGTACAACCTTGTACAAACCTGTACACCCTTGTACACACTTGTACAAGCTTGTACACACTTGTACAAGCTTGTACACACTTGTACAAGCTTGTACACACTTGTACACCCTTGTACAAACTTGTGCACCCTCGAACACTTTTGTACACCCTTGTACACATTTGTACAACCTTGTACAAACTTAAACACACTTGTACAAACATGTACACACTTGAACAACCTTGTACACACTTGTACAACCTTTTACACAATTGTAAAACCTTGTACACACTTGTACATTCTTGTACAAACTTGTACTGACTTGTACAACCTTGTACAAACTTGTACACACTTGTACAAACTTTTACATCCTTGTATACATTTGTACACCCTTGTACACACTTGTACAACCTTGTACAAACCTGTACACCCTTGTACACACTTGTACAAGCTTGTACACGATTGTACACCCTTGTACACACTTGTGCACCCTTGTACACACTTGTACACCCTTGTACACACATGTACAACCTTTTACAAACTTGTACACACTTGTACAAACTTGTACATTCTTGTACATACTTGTACACCCTTGTAAACACTTGTACAAAATTGTACAAACCTGTACACCCTTGTACACACTTGTACAAGCTTGTACACACTTGTACAAGCTTGTACACACTTGTACACCCTTGTACAAACTTGTGCACCCTTGTACACTTTTGTACACCCTTGTATACATTTGTACAAACTTGTACAAACTTGTACACACTTGTACAAACTTGTACACACTTGTACAAACTTGTACACCCTTGTACACACTTGTACAACCTTGTACACACTTGTACAACCTTGTACAAACCCGTACACCCTTGTACACACTTGTACAAGCTTGTACACGATTGTACACTCTTGTACACACTTGTGCAACCTTGTACACACTTGTACAACCTTGTACACACTTGTACAACCTTGTACACACTTGTTCAAGCTTGTACACACTTGTACAACCTTGTACACACTTGTACACCCTTGTACACACTTGTACAACCTTTTACAAACTTGTACACACTTGTACAAAATTGTACATTCTTGTACATACTTGTACACCCTTGTACACACTTGTACAACCTTGTACAAACCTGTACACCCTTGTACACACTTGTACAAGCTTGTACACACTTGTACAAGCTTGTACACACTTGTACAAGCTTGTACACACTTGTACACCCTTGTACAAACTTGTGCACCCTTGTACACTTTTGTACACCCTTGTACACATTTGTACAACCTTGTACAAACTTGTACACACTTGTACAAACTTGTACACACTTGTACAAACTTGTGTACACTTGTACAACCTTGTACACACTTGTACAACCTTGTACACACTTGTACAACCTTGTACACACTTGTACAACCTCGTACACACTTTTACAACCTTGTACACACTTGTACAACCTTGTACACAATTGTAAAACCTTGTACACACTTGTACAACCTTGTACACACTTGTACACCCTTGTACACACTTGTACAAAATTTTACATTCTTGTACATACTTGTACACCCTTGTACACACTTGTACAACCTTGTACAAACCTGTACACCCTTGTACACACTTGTACAAGCTTGTACACACTTGTACAAGCTTGTACACACTTGTACAAGCTTGTACACACTTGTACACCCTTGTACAAACTTGTGCACCCTTGAACACTTTTGTACACCCTTGTACACATTTGTACAACCTTGTACAAACTTAAACACACTTGTACAAACATGTACACACTTGAACAACCTTGTACACACTTGTACAACCTTGTACACACTTTTACAAGCTTGTACACACTTGTACAACCTTGTACACACTTGTACAAGCTTGTACACACTTGTACAAGCTTGTACACACTTGTACACCCTTGTACAAACTTGTGCACCCTTGTACACTTTTGTACACCCTTGTATACATTTGTACAAACTTGTACAAACTTGTACACACTTGTACAAACTTGTACACACTTGTACAAACTTGTACACCCTTGTACACACTTGTACAACCTTGTACACACTTGTACAACCTTGTACAAACCTGTACACCCTTGTACACACTTGTACAAGCTTGTACACGATTGTACACTCTTGTACACACTTGTGCAACCTTGTACACACTTGTACAACCTTGTACACACTTGTACAACCTTGTACACACTTGTTCAAGCTTGTACACACTTGTACAACCTTGTACACACTTGTACACCCTTGTACACACTTGTACAACCTTTTACAAACTTGTACACACTTGTACAAAATTGTACATTCTTGTACATACTTGTACACCCTTGTACACACTTGTACAACCTTGTACAAACCTGTACACCCTTGTACACACTTGTACAAGCTTGTACACACTTGTACAAGCTTGTACACACTTGTACACCCTTGTACAAACTTGTGCACCCTTGTACACTTTTGTACACCCTTGTACACATTTGTACAACCTTGTACAAACTTGTACACACTTGTACAAACTTGTACACACTTGTACAAACTTGTGTACACTTGTACAACCTTGTACACACTTGTACAACCTTGTACACACTTGTACAACCTTGTACACACTTGTACAACCTTGTACACACTTGTACAACCTCGTACACACTTGTACAACCTTGTACACACTTGTACAACCTTGTACACAATTGTAAAACCTTGTACACACTTTTACAACCTTGTACACACTTGTACACCCTTGTACACACTTGTACAAAATTTTACATTCTTGTACATACTTGTACACCCTTGTACACACTTGTACAACCTTGTACAAACCTGTACACCCTTGTACACACTTGTACAAGCTTGTACACACTTGTACAAGCTTGTACACACTTGTACAAGCTTGTACACACTTGTACACCCTTGTACAAACTTGTGCACCCTTGAACACTTTTGTACACCCTTGTACACATTTGTACAACCTTGTACAAACTTAAACACACTTGTACAAACATGTACACACTTGAACAACCTTGTACACACTTGTACAACCTTGTACACACTTGTACAAGCTTGTACACACTTGTACAACCTTGTACACACTTGTACAACCTTGTACACACTTGTACAAGCTTGTACACACTTGTACAACCTTGTACACACTTGTACAACCTTTTACACAATTGTAAAACCTTGTACACACTTGTACATTCTTGTACAAACTTGTACTGACTTGTACAACCTTGTACAAACTTGTACACACTTGTACAAACTTTTACATCCTTGTATACATTTGTACACCCTTGTACACACTTGTACAACCTTGTACAAACCTGTACACCCTTGTACACACTTGTACAAGCTTGTACACGATTGTACACCCTTGTACACACTTGTGCACCCTTGTACACACTTGTACACCCTTGTACACACATGTACAACCTTTTACAAACTTGTACACACTTGTACAAACTTGTACATTCTTGTACATACTTGTACACCCTTGTAAACACTTGTACAAAATTGTACAAACCTGTACACCCTTGTACACACTTGTACAAGCTTGTACACACTTGTACAAGCTTGTACACACTTGTACACCCTTGTACAAACTTGTGCACCCTTGTACACTTTTGTACACCCTTGTATACATTTGTACAAACTTGTACAAACTTGTACACACTTGTACAAACTTGTACACACTTGTACAAACTTGTACACCCTTGTACACACTTGTACAACCTTGTACACACTTGTACAACCTTGTACAAACCTGTACACCCTTGTACACACTTGTACAAGCTTGTACACGATTGTACACTCTTGTACACACTTGTGCAACCTTGTACACACTTGTACAACCTTGTACACACTTGTACAACCTTGTACACACTTGTTCAAGCTTGTACACACTTGTACAACCTTGTACACACTTGTACACCCTTGTACACACTTGTACAACCTTTTACAAACTTGTACACACTTGTACAAAATTGTACATTCTTGTACATACTTGTACACCCTTGTACACACTTGTACAACCTTGTACAAACCTGTACACCCTTGTACACACTTGTACAAGCTTGTACACACTTGTACAAGCTTGTACACACTTGTACAAGCTTGTACACACTTGTACACCCTTGTACAAACTTGTGCACCCTTGTACACTTTTGTACACCCTTGTACACATTTGTACAACCTTGTACAAACTTGTACACACTTGTACAAACTTGTACACACTTGTACAAACTTGTACACACTTGTACAAACTTGTGTACACTTGTACAACCTTGTACACACTTGTACAACCTTGTACACACTTGTACAACCTTGTACACACTTGTACAACCTCGTACACACTTTTACAACCTTGTACACACTTGTACAACCTTGTACACAATTGTAAAACCTTGTACACACTTGTACAACCTTGTACACACTTGTACACCCTTGTACACACTTGTACAAAATTTTACATTCTTGTACATACTTGTACACCCTTGTACACACTTGTACAACCTTGTACAAACCTGTACACCCTTGTACACACTTGTACAAGCTTGTACACACTTGTACAAGCTTGTACACACTTGTACACCCTTGTACAAACTTGTGCACCCTTGAACACTTTTGTACACCCTTGTACACATTTGTACAACCTTGTACAAACTTAAACACA
Organism: Macrosteles quadrilineatus; assembly: GCF_028750875.1. Classification (NCBI taxonomy): domain Eukaryota; kingdom Metazoa; phylum Arthropoda; class Insecta; order Hemiptera; family Cicadellidae; genus Macrosteles; species Macrosteles quadrilineatus. The sequence goes on from NW_026542720.1 coordinate 195,234, forward strand.
CTTGTACAAACATGTACACACTTGAACAACCTTGTACACACTTGTACAACCTTGTACACACTTGTACAAGCTTGTACACACTTGTACAACCTTGTACACACTTGTACAACCTTGTACACACTTGTACAAGCTTGTACACACTTGTACAAGCTTGTACACACTTGTACAACCTTGTACACACTTGTACAACCTTTTACACAATTGTAAAACCTTGTACACACTTGTACATTCTTGTACAAACTTGTACTTACTTGTACAACCTTGTACAAACTTGTACACACTTGTACAAACTTTTACATCCTTGTATACATTTGTACACCCTTGTACACACTTGTACAACCTTGTACAAACCTGTACACCCTTGTACACACTTGTACAAGCTTGTACACGATTGTACACCCTTGTACACACTTGTGCACCCTTGTACACACTTGTACACCCTTGTACACACATGTACAACCTTTTACAAACTTGTACACACTTGTACAAACTTGTACATTCTTGTACATACTTGTACACCCTTGTAAACACTTGTACAAAATTGTACAAACCTGTACACCCTTGTACACACTTGTACAAGCTTGTACACACTTGTACAAGCTTGTACACACTTGTACACCCTTGTACAAACTTGTGCACCCTTGTACACTTTTGTACACCCTTGTATACATTTGTACAAACTTGTACAAACTTGTACACACTTGTACAAACTTGTACACACTTGTACAAACTTGTACACCCTTGTACACACTTGTACAACCTTGTACACACTTGTACAACCTTGTACAAACCTGTACACCCTTGTACACACTTGTACAAGCTTGTACACGATTGTACACTCTTGTACACACTTGTGCAACCTTGTACACACTTGTACAACCTTGTACACACTTGTACAACCTTGTACACACTTGTTCAAGCTTGTACACACTTGTACAACCTTGTACACACTTGTACACCCTTGTACACACTTGTACAACCTTTTACAAACTTGTACACACTTGTACAAAATTGTACATTCTTGTACATACTTGTACACCCTTGTACACACTTGTACAACCTTGTACAAACCTGTACACCCTTGTACACACTTGTACAAGCTTGTACACACTTGTACAAGCTTGTACACACTTGTACAAGCTTGTACACACTTGTACACCCTTGTACAAACTTGTGCACCCTTGTACACTTTTGTACACCCTTGTACACATTTGTACAACCTTGTACAAACTTGTACACACTTGTACAAACTTGTACACACTTGTACAAACTTGTGTACACTTGTACAACCTTGTACACACTTGTACAACCTTGTACACACTTGTACAACCTTGTACACACTTGTACAACCTCGTACACACTTTTACAACCTTGTACACACTTGTACAACCTTGTACACAATTGTAAAACCTTGTACACACTTGTACAACCTTGTACACACTTGTACACCCTTGTACACACTTGTACAAAATTTTACATTCTTGTACATACTTGTACACCCTTGTACACACTTGTACAACCTTGTACAAACCTGTACACCCTTGTACACGATTGTACAAGCTTGTACACACTTGTACAAGCTTGTACACACTTGTACACCCTTGTACAAACTTGTGCACCCTTGAACACTTTTGTACACCCTTGTACACATTTGTACAACCTTGTACAAACTTAAACACACTTGTACAAACATGTACACACTTGAACAACCTTGTACACACTTGTACAACCTTGTACACACTTGTACACCCTTGTACACACTTGTACATTCTTGTACAAACTTGTACTTACTTGTACAACCTTGTACAAACTTGTACACACTTGTACAAACTTTTACATCCTTGTATACATTTGTACACCCTTGTACACACTTGTACAACCTTGTACAAACCTGTACACCCTTGTACACACTTGTACAAGCTTTTACACGATTGTACAACCTTGTACACACTTGTGCACCCTTGTACACACTTGTACACCCTTGTACACACATGTACAACCTTTTACAAACTTGTACACACTTGTACAAACTTGTACATTCTTGTACATACTTGTACACCCTTGTAAACACTTGTACAAAATTGTACAAACCTGTACACCCTTGTACACACTTGTACAAGCTTGTACACACTTGTACAAGCTTGTACACACTTGTACAAGCTTGTACACACTTGTACACCCTTGTACAAACTTGTGCACCCTTGTACACTTTTGTACACCCTTGTATACATTTGTACAAACTTGTACAAACTTGTACACACTTGTACAAACTTGTACACACTTGTACAAACTTGTACACCCTTGTACACACTTGTACAACCTTGTACACACTTGTACAACCTTGTACCAACCTGTACACCCTTGTACACACTTGTACAAGCTTGTACACGATTGTACACTCTTGTACACACTTGTGCAACCTTGTACACACTTGTACAACCTTGTACACACTTGTACAACCTTGTACACACTTGTACAAGCTTGTACACACTTGTACAAGCTTGTACACACTTGTACAAGCTTGTACACACTTGTACACCCTTGTACAAACTTGTGCACCCTTGTACACTTTTGTACACCCTTGTATACATTTGTACAAACTTGTACAAACTTGTACACACTTGTACAAACTTGTACACACTTGTACAAACTTGTACACCCTTGTACACACTTGTACAACCTTGTACACACTTGTACAACCTTGTACCAACCTGTACACCCTTGTACACACTTGTACAAGCTTGTACACGATTGTACACTCTTGTACACACTTGTGCAACCTTGTACACACTTGTACAACCTTGTACACACTTGTACAACCTTGTACACACTTGTACAACCTCGTACACACTTGTACAACCTTGTACACACTTGTACAACCTTGTACACAATTGTAAAACCTTGTACACACTTTTACAACCTTGTACACACTTGTACACCCTTGTACACACTTGTACAAAATTTTACATTCTTGTACATACTTGTACACCCTTGTACACACTTGTACAACCTTGTACAAACCTGTACACCCTTGTACACACTTGTACAAGCTTGTACACACTTGTACAACCTTGTACACACTTGTACAACCTTTTACACAATTGTAAAACCTTGTACACACTTGTACATTCTTGTACAAACTTGTACTGACTTGTACAACCTTGTACAAACTTGTACACACTTGTACAAACTTTTACATCCTTGTATACATTTGTACACCCTTGTACACACTTGTACAACCTTGTACAAACCTGTACACCCTTGTACACACTTGTACAAGCTTGTACACGATTGTACACCCTTGTACACACTTGTGCACCCTTGTACACACTTGTACACCCTTGTACACACATGTACAACCTTTTACAAACTTGTACACACTTGTACAAACTTGTACATTCTTGTACATACTTGTACACCCTTGTAAACACTTGTACAAAATTGTACAAACCTGTACACCCTTGTACACACTTGTACAAGCTTGTACACACTTGTACAAGCTTGTACACACTTGTACACCCTTGTACAAACTTGTGCACCCTTGTACACTTTTGTACACCCTTGTACACATTTGTACAACCTTGTACAAACTTGTACACACTTGTACAAACTTGTACACACTTGTACAAACTTGTGTACACTTGTACAACCTTGTACACACTTGTACAACCTTGTACACACTTGTACAACCTTGTACACACTTGTACAACCTCGTACACACTTTTACAACCTTGTACACACTTGTACAACCTTGTACACAATTGTAAAACCTTGTACACACTTGTACAACCTTGTACACACTTGTACACCCTTGTACACACTTGTACAAAATTTTACATTCTTGTACATACTTGTACACCCTTGTACACACTTGTACAACCTTGTACAAACCTGTACACCCTTGTACACACTTGTACAAGCTTGTACACACTTGTACAAGCTTGTACACACTTGTACACCCTTGTACAAACTTGTGCACCCTTGAACACTTTTGTACACCCTTGTACACATTTGTACAACCTTGTACAAACTTAAACACACTTGTACAAACATGTACACACTTGAACAACCTTGTACACACTTGTACAACCTTGTACACACTTGTACAAGCTTGTACACACTTGTACAACCTTGTACACACTTGTACAACCTTGTACACACTTGTACAAGCTTGTACACACTTGTACAAGCTTGTACACACTTGTACAACCTTGTACACACTTGTACAACCTTTTACACAATTGTAAAACCTTGTACACACTTGTACATTCTTGTACAAACTTGTACTTACTTGTACAACCTTGTACAAACTTGTACACACTTGTACAAACTTTTACATCCTTGTATACATTTGTACACCCTTGTACACACTTGTACAACCTTGTACAAACCTGTACACCCTTGTACACACTTGTACAAGCTTGTACACGATTGTACACCCTTGTACACACTTGTGCACCCTTGTACACACTTGTACACCCTTGTACACACATGTACAACCTTTTACAAACTTGTACACACTTGTACAAACTTGTACATTCTTGTACATACTTGTACACCCTTGTAAACACTTGTACAAAATTGTACAAACCTGTACACCCTTGTACACACTTGTACAAGCTTGTACACACTTGTACAAGCTTGTACACACTTGTACACCCTTGTACAAACTTGTGCACCCTTGTACACTTTTGTACACCCTTGTATACATTTGTACAAACTTGTACAAACTTGTACACACTTGTACAAACTTGTACACACTTGTACAAACTTGTACACCCTTGTACACACTTGTACAACCTTGTACACACTTGTACAACCTTGTACAAACCTGTACACCCTTGTACACACTTGTACAAGCTTGTACACGATTGTACACTCTTGTACACACTTGTGCAACCTTGTACACACTTGTACAACCTTGTACACACTTGTACAACCTTGTACACACTTGTTCAAGCTTGTACACACTTGTACAACCTTGTACACACTTGTACACCCTTGTACACACTTGTACAACCTTTTACAAACTTGTACACACTTGTACAAAATTGTACATTCTTGTACATACTTGTACACCCTTGTACACACTTGTACAACCTTGTACAAACCTGTACACCCTTGTACACACTTGTACAAGCTTGTACACACTTGTACACCCTTGTACAAACTTGTGCACCCTTGTACACTTTTGTACACCCTTGTACACATTTGTACAACCTTGTACAAACTTGTACACACTTGTACAAACTTGTACACACTTGTACAAACTTGTGTACACTTGTACAACCTTGTACACACTTGTACAACCTTGTACACACTTGTACAACCTTGTACACACTTGTACAACCTCGTACACACTTTTACAACCTTGTACACACTTGTACAACCTTGTACACAATTGTAAAACCTTGTACACACTTGTACAACCTTGTACACACTTGTACACCCTTGTACACACTTGTACAAAATTTTACATTCTTGTACATACTTGTACACCCTTGTACACACTTGTACAACCTTGTACAAACCTGTACACCCTTGTACACGATTGTACAAGCTTGTACACACTTGTACAAGCTTGTACACACTTGTACACCCTTGTACAAACTTGTGCACCCTTGAACACTTTTGTACACCCTTGTACACATTTGTACAACCTTGTACAAACTTAAACACACTTGTACAAACATGTACACACTTGAACAACCTTGTACACACTTGTACAACCTTGTACACACTTGTACACCCTTGTACACACTTGTACATTCTTGTACAAACTTGTACTTACTTGTACAACCTTGTACAAACTTGTACACACTTGTACAAACTTTTACATCCTTGTATACATTTGTACACCCTTGTACACACTTGTACAACCTTGTACAAACCTGTACACCCTTGTACACACTTGTACAAGCTTTTACACGATTGTACACCCTTGTACACACTTGTGCACCCTTGTACACACTTGTACACCCTTGTACACACATGTACAACCTTTTACAAACTTGTACACACTTGTACAAACTTGTACATTCTTGTACATACTTGTACACCCTTGTAAACACTTGTACAAAATTGTACAAACCTGTACACCCTTGTACACACTTGTACAAGCTTGTACACACTTGTACAAGCTTGTACACACTTGTACAAGCTTGTACACACTTGTACACCCTTGTACAAACTTGTGCACCCTTGTACACTTTTGTACACCCTTGTATACATTTGTACAAACTTGTACAAACTTGTACACACTTGTACAAACTTGTACACACTTGTACAAACTTGTACACCCTTGTACACACTTGTACAACCTTGTACACACTTGTACAACCTTGTACCAACCTGTACACCCTTGTACACACTTGTACAAGCTTGTACACGATTGTACACTCTTGTACACACTTGTGCAACCTTGTACACACTTGTACAACCTTGTACACACTTGTACAACCTTGTACACACTTGTACAAGCTTGTACACACTTGTACAAGCTTGTACACACTTGTACAAGCTTGTACACACTTGTACACCCTTGTACAAACTTGTGCACCCTTGTACACTTTTGTACACCCTTGTATACATTTGTACAAACTTGTACAAACTTGTACACACTTGTACAAACTTGTACACACTTGTACAAACTTGTACACCCTTGTACACACTTGTACAACTTTGTACACACTTGTACAACCTTGTACCAACCTGTACACCCTTGTACACACTTGTACAAGCTTGTACACGATTGTACACTCTTGTACACACTTGTGCAACCTTGTACACACTTGTACAACCTTGTACACACTTGTACAACCTTGTACACACTTGTACAACCTCGTACACACTTGTACAACCTTGTACACACTTGTACAACCTTGTACACAATTGTAAAACCTTGTACACACTTTTACAACCTTGTACACACTTGTACACCCTTGTACACACTTGTACAAAATTTTACATTCTTGTACATACTTGTACACCCTTGTACACACTTGTACAACCTTGTACAAACCTGTACACCCTTGTACACACTTGTACAAGCTTGTACACACTTGTACAAGCTTGTACACACTTGTACAAGCTTGTACACACTTGTACACCCTTGTACAAACTTGTGCACCCTTGAACACTTTTGTACACCCTTGTACACATTTGTACAACCTTGTACAAACTTAAACACACTTGTACAAACATGTACACACTAGAACAACCTTGTACACACTTGTACAACCTTGTACACACTTGTACAAGCTTGTACACACTTGTACAACCTTGTACACACTTGTACAACCTTGTACACACTTGTACAAGCTTGTACACACTTGTACAACCTTGTACACACTTGTACAACCTTTTACACAATTGTAAAACCTTGTACACACTTGTACATTCTTGTACAAACTTGTACTTACTTGTACAACCTTGTACAAACTTGTACACACTTGTACAAACTTTTACATCCTTGTATACATTTGTACACCCTTGTACACACTTGTACAACCTTGTACAAACCTGTACACCCTTGTACACACTTGTACAAGCTTGTACACGATTGTACAGCCTTGTACACACTTGTGCACCCTTGTACACACTTGTACACCCTTGTACACACATGTACAACCTTTTACAAACTTGTACACACTTGTACAAACTTGTACATTCTTGTACATACTTGTACACCCTTGTAAACACTTGTACAAAATTGTACAAACCTGTACACCCTTGTACACACTTGTACAAGCTTGTACACACATGTACAAGCTTGTACACACTTGTACACCCTTGTACAAACTTGTGCACCCTTGTACACTTTTGTACACCCTTGTATACATTTGTACAAACTTGTACAAACTTGTACACACTTGTACAAACTTGTACACACTTGTACAAACTTGTACACCCTTGTACACACTTGTACAACCTTGTACACACTTGTACAACCTTGTACAAACCTGTACACCCTTGTACACACTTGTACAAGCTTGTACACGATTGTACACTCTTGTACACACTTGTGCAACCTTGTACACACTTGTACAACCTTGTACACACTTGTACAACCTTGTACACACTTGTTCAAGCTTGTACACACTTGTACAACCTTGTACACACTTGTACACCCTTGTACACACTTGTACAACCTTTTACAAACTTGTACACACTTGTACAAGCTTGTACACACTTGTACACCCTTGTACAAACTTGTGCACCCTTGTACACTTTTGTACACCCTTGTATACATTTGTACAAACTTGTACAAACTTGTACACACTTGTACAAACTTGTACACACTTGTACAAACTTGTACACCCTTGTACACACTTGTACAACCTTGTACACACTTGTACAACCTTGTACAAACCTGTACACCCTTGTACACACTTGTACAAGCTTGTACACGATTGTACACTCTTGTACACACTTGTGCAACCTTGTACACACTTGTACAACCTTGTACACACTTGTACAACCTTGTACACACTTGTTCAAGCTTGTACACACTTGTACAACCTTGTACACACTTGTACACCCTTGTACACACTTGTACAACCTTTTACAAACTTGTACACACTTGTACAAAATTGTACATTCTTGTACATACTTGTACACCCTTGTACACACTTGTACAACCTTGTACAAACCTGTACACCCTTGTACACACTTGTACAAGCTTGTACACACTTGTACAAGCTTGTACACACTTGTACAAGCTTGTACACACTTGTACACCCTTGTACAAACTTGTGCACCCTTGTACACTTTTGTACACCCTTGTACACATTTGTACAACCTTGTACAAACTTGTACACACTTGTACAAACTTGTACACACTTGTACAAACTTGTGTACACTTGTACAACCTTGTACACACTTGTACAACCTTGTACACACTTGTACAACCTTGTACACACTTGTACAACCTCGTACACACTTTTACAACCTTGTACACACTTGTACAACCTTGTACACAATTGTAAAACCTTGTACACACTTGTACAACCTTGTACACACTTGTACACCCTTGTACACACTTGTACAAAATTTTACATTCTTGTACATACTTGTACACCCTTGTACACACTTGTACAACCTTGTACAAACCTGTACACCCTTGTACACGATTGTACAAGCTTGTACACACTTGTACAAGCTTGTACACACTTGTACACCCTTGTACAAACTTGTGCACCCTTGAACACTTTTGTACACCCTTGTACACATTTGTACAACCTTGTACAAACTTAAACACACTTGTACAAACATGTACACACTTGAACAACCTTGTACACACTTGTACAACCTTGTACACACTTGTACACCCTTGTACACACTTGTACATTCTTGTACAAACTTGTACTTACTTGTACAACCTTGTACAAACTTGTACACACTTGTACAAACTTTTACATCCTTGTATACATTTGTACACCCTTGTACACACTTGTACAACCTTGTACAAACCTGTACACCCTTGTACACACTTGTACAAGCTTTTACACGATTGTACACCCTTGTACACACTTGTGCACCCTTGTACACACTTGTACACCCTTGTACACACATGTACAACCTTTTACAAACTTGTACACACTTGTACAAACTTGTACATTCTTGTACATACTTGTACACCCTTGTAAACACTTGTACAAAATTGTACAAACCTGTACACCCTTGTACACACTTGTACAAGCTTGTACACACTTGTACAAGCTTGTACACACTTGTACAAGCTTGTACACACTTGTACACCCTTGTACAAACTTGTGCACCCTTGTACACTTTTGTACACCCTTGTATACATTATTTGTACAAACTTGTACAAACTTGTACACACTTGTACAAACTTGTACACACTTGTACAAACTTGTACACCCTTGTACACACTTGTACAACCTTGTACACACTTGTACAACCTTGTACCAACCTGTACACCCTTGTACACACTTGTACAAGCTTGTACACGATTGTACACTCTTGTACACACTTGTGCAACCTTGTACACACTTGTACAACCTTGTACACACTTGTACAACCTTGTACACACTTGTACAAGCTTGTACACACTTGTACAAGCTTGTACACACTTGTACAAGCTTGTACACACTTGTACACCCTTGTACAAACTTGTGCACCCTTGTACACTTTTGTACACCCTTGTATACATTTGTACAAACTTGTACAAACTTGTACACACTTGTACAAACTTGTACACACTTGTACAAACTTGTACACCCTTGTACACACTTGTACAACCTTGTACACACTTGTACAACCTTGTACCAACCTGTACACCCTTGTACACACTTGTACAAGCTTGTACACGATTGTACACTCTTGTACACACTTGTGCAACCTTGTACACACTTGTACAACCTTGTACACACTTGTACAACCTTGTACACACTTGTACAACCTCGTACACACTTGTACAACCTTGTACACACTTGTACAACCTTGTACACAATTGTAAAACCTTGTACACACTTTTACAACCTTGTACACACTTGTACACCCTTGTACACACTTGTACAAAATTTTACATTCTTGTACATACTTGTACACCCTTGTACACACTTGTACAACCTTGTACAAACCTGTACACCCTTGTACACACTTGTACAAGCTTGTACACACTTGTACAAGCTTGTACACACTTGTACAAGCTTGTACACACTTGTACACCCTTGTACAAACTTGTGCACCCTTGAACACTTTTGTACACCCTTGTACACATTTGTACAACCTTGTACAAACTTAAACACACTTGTACAAACATGTACACACTTGAACAACCTTGTACACACTTGTACAACCTTGTACACACTTGTACAAGCTTGTACACACTTGTACAAGCTTGTACACACTTGTACACCCTTGTACAAACTTGTGCACCCTTGAACACTTTTGTACACCCTTGTACACATTTGTACAACCTTGTACAAACTTAAACACACTTGTACAAACATGTACACACTTGAACAACCTTGTACACACTTGTACAACCTTGTACACACTTGTACAAGCTTGTACACACTTGTACAACCTTGTACACACTTGTACAACCTTGTACACACTTGTACAAGCTTGTACACACTTGTACAACCTTGTACACACTTGTACAACCTTTTACACAATTGTAAAACCTTGTACACACTTGTACATTCTTGTACAAACTTGTACTTACTTGTACAACCTTGTACAAACTTGTACACACTTGTACAAACTTTTACATCCTTGTATACATTTGTACACCCTTGTACACACTTGTACAACCTTGTACAAACCTGTACACCCTTGTACACACTTGTACAAGCTTGTACACGATTGTACAGCCTTGTACACACTTGTGCACCCTTGTACACACTTGTACACCCTTGTACACACATGTACAACCTTTTACAAACTTGTACACACTTGTACAAACTTGTACATTCTTGTACATACTTGTACACCCTTGTAAACACTTGTACAAAATTGTACAAACCTGTACACCCTTGTACACACTTGTACAAGCTTGTACACACATGTACAAGCTTGTACACACTTGTACACCCTTGTACAAACTTGTGCACCCTTGTACACTTTTGTACACCCTTGTATACATTTGTACAAACTTGTACAAACTTGTACACACTTGTACAAACTTGTACACACTTGTACAAACTTGTACACCCTTGTACACACTTGTACAACCTTGTACACACTTGTACAACCTTGTACAAACCTGTACACCCTTGTACACACTTGTACAAGCTTGTACACGATTGTACACTCTTGTACACACTTGTGCAACCTTGTACACACTTGTACAACCTTGTACACACTTGTACAACCTTGTACACACTTGTTCAAGCTTGTACACACTTGTACAACCTTGTACACACTTGTACACCCTTGTACACACTTGTACAACCTTTTACAAACTTGTACACACTTGTACAAGCTTGTACACACTTGTACACCCTTGTACAAACTTGTGCACCCTTGTACACTTTTGTACACCCTTGTATACATTTGTACAAACTTGTACAAACTTGTACACACTTGTACAAACTTGTACACACTTGTACAAACTTGTACACCCTTGTACACACTTGTACAACCTTGTACACACTTGTACAACCTTGTACAAACCTGTACACCCTTGTACACACTTGTACAAGCTTGTACACGATTGTACACTCTTGTACACACTTGTGCAACCTTGTACACACTTGTACAACCTTGTACACACTTGTACAACCTTGTACACACTTGTTCAAGCTTGTACACACTTGTACAACCTTGTACACACTTGTACACCCTTGTACACACTTGTACAACCTTTTACAAACTTGTACACACTTGTACAAAATTGTACATTCTTGTACATACTTGTACACCCTTGTACACACTTGTACAACCTTGTACAAACCTGTACACCCTTGTACACACTTGTACAAGCTTGTACACACTTGTACAAGCTTGTACACACTTGTACAAGCTTGTACACACTTGTACACCCTTGTACAAACTTGTGCACCCTTGTACACTTTTGTACACCCTTGTACACATTTGTACAACCTTGTACAAACTTGTACACACTTGTACAAACTTGTACACACTTGTACAAACTTGTGTACACTTGTACAACCTTGTACACACTTGTACAACCTTGTACACACTTGTACAACCTTGTACACACTTGTACAACCTCGTACACACTTTTACAACCTTGTACACACTTGTACAACCTTGTACACAATTGTAAAACCTTGTACACACTTGTACAACCTTGTACACACTTGTACACCCTTGTACACACTTGTACAAAATTTTACATTCTTGTACATACTTGTACACCCTTGTACACACTTGTACAACCTTGTACAAACCTGTACACCCTTGTACACGATTGTACAAGCTTGTACACACTTGTACAAGCTTGTACACACTTGTACACCCTTGTACAAACTTGTGCACCCTTGAACACTTTTGTACACCCTTGTACACATTTGTACAACCTTGTACAAACTTAAACACACTTGTACAAACATGTACACACTTGAACAACCTTGTACACACTTGTACAACCTTGTACACACTTGTACACCCTTGTACACACTTGTACATTCTTGTACAAACTTGTACTTACTTGTACAACCTTGTACAAACTTGTACACACTTGTACAAACTTTTACATCCTTGTATACATTTGTACACCCTTGTACACACTTGTACAACCTTGTACAAACCTGTACACCCTTGTACACACTTGTACAAGCTTTTACACGATTGTACACCCTTGTACACACTTGTGCACCCTTGTACACACTTGTACACCCTTGTACACACATGTACAACCTTTTACAAACTTGTACACACTTGTACAAACTTGTACATTCTTGTACATACTTGTACACCCTTGTAAACACTTGTACAAAATTGTACAAACCTGTACACCCTTGTACACACTTGTACAAGCTTGTACACACTTGTACAAGCTTGTACACACTTGTACAAGCTTGTACACACTTGTACACCCTTGTACAAACTTGTGCACCCTTGTACACTTTTGTACACCCTTGTATACATTATTTGTACAAACTTGTACAAACTTGTACACACTTGTACAAACTTGTACACACTTGTACAAACTTGTACACCCTTGTACACACTTGTACAACCTTGTACACACTTGTACAACCTTGTACCAACCTGTACACCCTTGTACACACTTGTACAAGCTTGTACACGATTGTACACTCTTGTACACACTTGTGCAACCTTGTACACACTTGTACAACCTTGTACACACTTGTACAACCTTGTACACACTTGTACAAGCTTGTACACACTTGTACAAGCTTGTACACACTTGTACAAGCTTGTACACACTTGTACACCCTTGTACAAACTTGTGCACCCTTGTACACTTTTGTACACCCTTGTATACATTTGTACAAACTTGTACAAACTTGTACACACTTGTACAAACTTGTACACACTTGTACAAACTTGTACACCCTTGTACACACTTGTACAACCTTGTACACACTTGTACAACCTTGTACCAACCTGTACACCCTTGTACACACTTGTACAAGCTTGTACACGATTGTACACTCTTGTACACACTTGTGCAACCTTGTACACACTTGTACAACCTTGTACACACTTGTACAACCTTGTACACACTTGTACAACCTCGTACACACTTGTACAACCTTGTACACACTTGTACAACCTTGTACACAATTGTAAAACCTTGTACACACTTTTACAACCTTGTACACACTTGTACACCCTTGTACACACTTGTACAAAATTTTACATTCTTGTACATACTTGTACACCCTTGTACACACTTGTACAACCTTGTACAAACCTGTACACCCTTGTACACACTTGTACAAGCTTGTACACACTTGTACAAGCTTGTACACACTTGTACAAGCTTGTACACACTTGTACACCCTTGTACAAACTTGTGCACCCTTGAACACTTTTGTACACCCTTGTACACATTTGTACAACCTTGTACAAACTTAAACACACTTGTACAAACATGTACACACTTGAACAACCTTGTACACACTTGTACAACCTTGTACACACTTGTACAAGCTTGTACACACTTGTACAACCTTGTACACACTTGTACAACCTTGTACACACTTGTACAAGCTTGTACACACTTGTACAACCTTGTACACACTTGTACAACCTTTTACACAATTGTAAAACCTTGTACACACTTGTACATTCTTGTACAAACTTGTACTTACTTGTACAACCTTGTACAAACTTGTACACACTTGTACAAACTTTTACATCCTTGTATACATTTGTACACCCTTGTACACACTTGTACAACCTTGTACAAACCTGTACACCCTTGTACACACTTGTACAAGCTTGTACACGATTGTACAGCCTTGTACACACTTGTGCACCCTTGTACACACTTGTACACCCTTGTACACACATGTACAACCTTTTACAAACTTGTACACACTTGTACAAACTTGTACATTCTTGTACATACTTGTACACCCTTGTAAACACTTGTACAAAATTGTACAAACCTGTACACCCTTGTACACACTTGTACAAGCTTGTACACACATGTACAAGCTTGTACACACTTGTACACCCTTGTACAAACTTGTGCACCCTTGTACACTTTTGTACACCCTTGTATACATTTGTACAAACTTGTACAAACTTGTACACACTTGTACAAACTTGTACACACTTGTACAAACTTGTACACCCTTGTACACACTTGTACAACCTTGTACACACTTGTACAACCTTGTTCAAACCTGTACACCCTTGTACACACTTGTACAAGCTTGTACACGATTGTACACTCTTGTACACACTTGTGCAACCTTGTACACACTTGTACAACCTTGTACACACTTGTACAACCTTGTACACACTTGTTCAAGCTTGTACACACTTGTACAACCTTGTACACACTTGTACACCCTTGTACACACTTGTACAACCTTTTACAAACTTGTACACACTTGTACAAAATTGTACATTCTTGTACATACTTGTACACCCTTGGACACACTTGTACACCCTTGTACAAACTTGTGCACCCTTGTACACTTTTGTACACCCTTGTATACATTTGTACAAACTTGTACAAACTTGTACACACTTGTACAAACTTGTACACACTTGTACAACCTTGTACACACTTGTACAACCTTGTACCAACCTGTACACCCTTGTACACACTTGTACAAGCTTGTACACGATTGTACACTCTTGTACACACTTGTGCAACCTTGTACACACTTGTACAACCTTGTACACACTTGTACAACCTTGTACACACTTGTACAACCTCGTACACACTTGTACAACCTTGTACACACTTGTACAACCTTGTACACAATTGTAAAACCTTGTACACACTTTTACAACCTTGTACACACTTGTACACCCTTGTACACACTTGTACAAAATTTTACATTCTTGTACATACTTGTACACCCTTGTACACACTTGTACAACCTTGTACAAACCTGTACACCCTTGTACACACTTGTACAAGCTTGTACACACTTGTACAAGCTTGTACACACTTGTACAAGCTTGTACACACTTGTACAAGCTTGTACACACTTGTACACCCTTGTACAAACTTGTGCACCCTTGAACACTTTTGTACACCCTTGTACACATTTGTACAACCTTGTACAAACTTAAACACACTTGTACAAACATGTACACACTTGAACAACCTTGTACACACTTGTACAACCTTGTACACACTTGTACAAGCTTGTACACACTTGTACAACCTTGTACACACTTGTACAAGCTTGTACACACTTGTACAACCTTGTACACACTTGTACAACCTTTTACACAATTGTAAAACCTTGTACACACTTGTACATTCTTGTACAAACTTGTACTTACTTGTACAACCTTGTACAAACTTGTACACACTTGTACAAACTTTTACATCCTTGTATACATTTGTACACCCTTGTACACACTTGTACAACCTTGTACAAACCTGTACACCCTTGTACACACTTGTACAAGCTTGTACACGATTGTACACCCTTGTACACACTTGTGCACCCTTGTACACACTTGTACACCCTTGTACAAACATGTACAACCTTTTACAAACTTGTACACACTTGTACAAACTTGTACATTCTTGTACATACTTGTACACCCTTGTAAACACTTGTACAAAATTGTACAAACCTGTACACCCTTGTACACACTTGTACAAGCTTGTACACACTTGTACAAGCTTGTACACACTTGTACACCCTTGTACAAACTTGTGCACCCTTGTACACTTTTGTACACCCTTGTATACATTTGTACAAACTTGTACAAACTTGTACACACTTGTACAAACATGTACACACTTGTACAAACTTGTACACCCTTGTACACACTTGTACAACCTTGTACACACTTGTACAACCTTGTACAAACCTGTACACCCTTGTACACACTTGTACAAGCTTGTACACGATTGTACACTCTTGTACACACTTGTGCAACCTTGTACACACTTGTACAACCTTGTACACACTTGTACAACCTTGTACACACTTGTTCAAGCTTGTACACACTTGTACAACCTTGTACACACTTGTACACCCTTGTACACACTTGTACAACCTTTTACAAACTTGTACACACTTGTACAAAATTGTACATTCTTGTACATACTTGTACACCCTTGTACACACTTGTACAACCTTGTACAAACCTGTACACCCTTGTACACACTTGTACAAGCTTGTACACACTTGTACAAGCTTGTACACACTTGTACAAGCTTGTACACACTTGTAAAACCTTGTACACACTATTACAACCTTGTTCACACTTGTACACCCTTGTACACACTTGTACAAAATTTTACATTCTTGTACATACTTGTACACCCTTGTACACACTTGTACAACCTTGTACAAACCTGTACACCCTTGTACACACTTGTACAAGCTTGTACACACTTGTACAAGCTTGTACACACTTGTACAAGCTTGTACACACTTGTACAAGCTTGTACACACTTGTACACCCTTGTACAAACTTGTGCACCCTTGAACACTTTTGTACACCCTTGTACACATTTGTACAACCTTGTACAAACTTAAACACACTTGTACAAACATGTACACACTTGAACAACCTTGTACACACTTGTACAACCTTGTACACACTTGTACAAGCTTGTACACACTTGTACAACCTTGTACACACTTGTACAACCTTGTACACACTTGTACAAGCTTGTACACACTTGTACAACCTTGTACACACTTGTACAACCTTTTACACAATTGTAAAACCTTGTACACACTTGTACATTCTTGTACAAACTTGTACTTACTTGTACAACCTTGTACAAACTTGTACACACTTGTACAAACTTTTACATCCTTGTATACATTTGTACACCCTTGTACACACTTGTACAACCTTGTACAAACCTGTACACCCTTGTACACACTTGTACAAGCTTGTACACGATTGTACACCCTTGTACACACTTGTGCACCCTTGTACACACTTGTACACCCTTGTACACACATGTACAACCTTTTACAAACTTGTACACACTTGTACAAACTTGTACATTCTTGTACATACTTGTACACTCATGTAAACACTTGTACAAAATTGTACAAACCTGTACACCCTTGTACACACTTGTACAAGCTTGTACACACTTGTACAAGCTTGTACACACTTGTACACCCTTGTACAAACTTGTGCACCCTTGTACACTTTTGTACACCCTTGTATACATTTGTACAAACTTGTACAAACTTGTACACACTTGTACAAACTTGTACACACTTGTACAAACTTGTACACCCTTGTACACACTTGTACAACCTTGTACACACTTGTACAACCTTGTACAAACCTGTACACCCTTGTACACACTTGTACAAGCTTGTACACGATTGTACACTCTTGTACACACTTGTGCAACCTTGTACACACTTGTACAACCTTGTACACACTTGTACAACCTTGTACACACTTGTTCAAGCTTGTACACACTTGTACAACCTTGTACACACTTGTACACCCTTCTACACACTTGTACAACCTTTTACAAACTTGTACACACTTGTACAAAATTGTACATTCTTGTACATACTTGTACACCCTTGTACACACTTGTACAACCTTGTACAAACCTGTACACCCTTGTACACACTTGTACAAGCTTGTACACACTTATACAAGCTTGTACACACTTGTACAAGCTTGTACACACTTGTACACCCTTGTACAAACTTGTGCACCCTTGTACACTTTTGTACACCCTTGTACACATTTGTACAACCTTGTACAAACTTGTACACACTTGTACAAACTTGTACACACTTGTACAAACTTGTGTACACTTGTACAACCTTGTACACACTTGTACAACCTTGTACACACTTGTACAACCTTGTACACACTTGTACAACCTCGTACACACTTTTACAACCTTGTACACACTTGTACAACCTTGTACACAATTGTAAAACCTTGTACACACTTGTACAACCTTGTACACACTTGTACACCCTTGTACACACTTGTACAAAATTTTACATTCTTGTACATACTTGTACACCCTTGTACACACTTGTACAACCTTGTACAAACCTGTACACCCTTGTACACACTTGTACAAGCTTGTACACACTTGTACAAGCTTGTACACACTTGTACAAGCTTGTACACACTTGTACACCCTTGTACAAACTTGTGCACCCTTGAACACTTTTGTACACCCTTGTACACATTTGTACAACCTTGTACAAACTTAAACACACTTGTACAAACATGTACACACTTGAACAACCTTGTACACACTTGTACAACCTTGTACACACTTGTACAAGCTTGTACACACTTGTACAACCTTGTACACACTTGTACAACCTTGTACACACTTGTACATTCTTGTACAAACTTGTACTTACTTGTACAACCTTGTACAAACTTGTACACACTTGTACAAACTTTTACATCCTTGTATACATTTGTACACCCTTGTACACACTTGTACAACCTTGTACAAACCTGTACACCCTTGTACACACTTGTACAAGCTTGTACACGATTGTACACCCTTGTACACACTTGTGCACCCTTGTACACACTTGTACACCCTTGTACACACATGTACAACCTTTTACAAACTTGTACACGCTTGTACAAACTTGTACATTCTTGTACATACTTGTACACCCTTGTAAACACTTGTACAAAATTGTACAAACCTGTACACCCTTGTACACACTTGTACAAGCTTGTACACACTTGTACACCCTTGTACAAACTTGTGCACCCTTGTACACTTTTGTACACCCTTGTATACATTTGTACAAACTTGTACAGACTTGTACACACTTGTACAAACTTGTACACACTTGTACAAACTTGTACACCCTTGTACACACTTGTACAACCTTGTACACACTTGTACACCCTTGTACACACTTGTACAAGCTTGTACACGATTGTACACTCTTGTACACACTTGTGCAACCTTGTACACACTTGTGCAACCTTGTACACACTTGTACAACCTTGTACACACTTGTACAACCTTGTACACACTTGTACAACCTCGTACACACTTGTACAACCTTGTACACACTTGTACAACCTTGTACACAATTGTAAAACCTTGTACACACTTTTACAACCTTGTACACACTTGTACACCCTTGTACACACTTGTACAAAATTTTACATTCTTGTACATACTTGTACACCCTTGTACACACTTGTACAACCTTGTACAAACCTGTACACCCTTGTACACACTTGTACAAGCTTGTACACACTTGTACACCCTTGTACAAACTTGTGCACCCTTGAACACTTTTGTACACCCTTGTACACATTTGTACAACCTTGTACAAACTTAAACACACTTGTACAAACATGTACACACTTGAACAACCTTGTACACACTTGTACAACCTTGTACACACTTGTACAAGCTTGTACACACTTGTACAACCTTGTACACACTTGTACAACCTTGTACACACTTGTACAAGCTTGTACACACTTGTACAACCTTGTACACACTTGTACAAGCTTTTACACAATTGTAAAACCTTGTACACACTTGTACATTCTTGTACAAACTTGTACTTACTTGTACAACCTTGTACAAACTTGTACACACTTGTACAAACTTTTACATCCTTGTATACATTTGTACACCCTTGTACACACTTGTACAACCTTGTACAAACCTGTACACCCTTGTACACACTTGTACAAGCTTGTACACGATTGTACACCCTTGTATACACTTGTGCACCCTTGTACACACTTGTACACCCTTGTACACACATGTACAACATTTACAAACTTGTACACACTTGTACAAACTTGTACATTCTTGTACATACTTGTACACCCTTGTAAACACTTGTACAAAATTGTACAAACCTGTACACCCTTGTACACACTTGTACAAGCTTGTACACACTTGTACAAGCTTGTACACACTTGTACACCCTTGTACAAACTTGTGCACCCTTGTACACTTTTGTACACCCTTGTATACATTTGTACAAACTTGTACAAACTTGTACACACTTGTACAAACTTGTACACACTTGTACAAACTTGTACACCCTTGTACACACTTGTACAACCTTGTACACACTTGTACAACCTTGTACAAACCTGTACACCCTTGTACACACTTGTACAAGCTTGTACACGATTGTACACTCTTGTACACACTTGTGCAACCTTGTACACACTTGTACAACCTTGTACACACTTGTACAACCTTGTACACACTTGTTCAAGCTTGTACACACTTGTACAACCTTGTACACACTTGTACACCCTTGTACACACTTGTACAACCTTTTACAAACTTGTACACACTTGTACAAAATTGTACATTCTTGTACATACTTGTACACCCTTGTACACACTTGTACAACCTTGTACAAACCTGTACACCCTTGTACACACTTGTACAAGCTTGTACACACTTGTACAAGCTTGTACACACTTGTACAAGCTTGTACACACTTGTACACCCTTGTACAAACTTGTGCACCCTTGTACACTTTTGTACACCCTTGTACACATTTGTACAACCTTGTACAAACTTGTACACACTTGTACAAACTTGTACACACTTGTACAAACTTGTGTACACTTGTACAACCTTGTACACACTTGTACAACCTTGTACACACTTGTACAACCTTGTACACACTTGTACAACCTCGTACACACTTTTACAACCTTGTACACACTTGTACAACCTTGTACACAATTGTAAAACCTTGTACACACTTGTACAACCTTGTACACACTTGTACACCCTTGTACACACTTGTACAAAATTTTACATTCTTGTACATACTTGTACACCCTTGTACACACTTGTACAACCTTGTACAAACCTGTACACCCTTGTACACACTTGTACAAGCTTGTACACACTTGTACAAGCTTGTACACACTTGTACAAGCTTGTACACACTTGTACACCCTTGTACAAACTTGTGCACCCTTGAACACTTTTGTACACCCTTGTACACATTTGTACAACCTTGTACAAACTTAAACACACTTGTACAAACATGTACACACTTGAACAACCTTGTACACACTTGTACAACCTTGTACACACTTGTACAAGCTTGTACACACTTGTACAACCTTGTACACACTTGTACAACCTTGTACACACTTGTACATTTTTGTACAAACTTGTACTTACTTGTACAACCTTGTACAAACTTGTACACACTTGTACAAACTTTTACATCCTTGTATACATTTGTACACCCTTGTACACACTTGTACAACCTTGTACAAACCTGTACACCCTTGTACACACTTGTACAAGCTTGTACACGATTGTACACCCTTGTACACACTTGTGCACCCTTGTACACACTTGTACACCCTTGTACACACATGTACAACCTTTTACAAACTTGTACACACTTGTACAAACTTGTACATTCTTGTACATACTTGTACACCCTTGTAAACACTTGTACAAAATTGTACAAACCTGTACACCCTTGTACACACTTGTACAAGCTTGTACACACTTGTACACACTTGTACAACCTTGTACAAACTTGTGCACCCTTGTACACTTTTGTACACCCTTGTATACATTTGTACAAACTTGTACAAACTTGTACACACTTGTACAAACTTGTACACACTTGTACAAACTTGTACACCCTTGTACACACTTGTACAACCTTGTACACACTTGTACAACCTTGTACCAACCTGTACACCCTTGTACACACTTGTACAAGCTTGTACACGATTGTACACTCTTGTACACACTTGTGCAACCTTGTACACACTTGTACAACCTTGTACACACTTGTACAACCTCGTACACACTTGTACAACCTTGTACACACTTGTACAACCTTGTACACAATTGTAAAACCTTGTACACACTTTTACAACCTTGTACACACTTGTACACCCTTGTACACACTTGTACAAAATTTTACATTCTTGTACATACTTGTACACCCTTGTACACACTTGTACAACCTTGTACAAACCTGTACACCCTTGTACACACTTGTACAAGCTTGTACACACTTGTACAAGCTTGTACACACTTGTACAAGCTTGTACACACTTGTACACCCTTGTACAAACTTGTGCACCCTTGAACACTTTTGTACACCCTTGTACACATTTGTACAACCTTGTACAAACTTAAACACACTTGTACAAACATGTACACACTTGAACAACCTTGTACACACTTGTACAACCTTGTACACACTTGTACAAGCTTGTACACACTTGTACAACCTTGTACACACTTGTACAACCTTGTACACACTTGTACAAGCTTGTACACACTTGTACAACCTTGTACACACTTGTACAACCTTTTACACAATTGTAAAACCTTGTACACACTTGTACATTCTTGTACAAACTTGTACTTACTTGTACAACCTTGTACAAACTTGTACACACTTGTACAAACTTTTACATGTTTGTATACATTTGTACACCCTTGTACACACTTGTACAACCTTGTACAAACCTGTACACCCTTGTACACACTTGTACAAGCTTGTACACGATTGTACACCCTTGTACACACTTGTGCACCCTTGTACACACTTGTACACCCTTGTACACACATGTACAACCTTTTACAAACTTGTACACACTTGTACAAACTTGTACATTCTTGTACATACTTGTACACCCTTGTAAACACTTGTACAAAATTGTACAAACCTGTACACCCTTGTACACACTTGTACAAGCTTGTACACACTTGTACAAGCTTGTACACACTTGTACACCCTTGTACAAACTTGTGCACCCTTGTACACTTTTGTACACCCTTGTATACATTTGTACAAACTTGTACAAACTTGTACACACTTGTACAAACTTGTACACACTTGTACAAACTTGTACACCCTTGTACACACTTTTACAACCTTGAACACTTGTACAACCTTGTACAAACCTGTACACCCTTGTACACACTTGTACAAGCTTGTACACGATTGTACACTCTTGTACACACTTGTGCAACCTTGTACACACTTGTACAACCTTGTACACACTTGTACAACCTTGTACACACTTGTTCAAGCTTGTACACACTTGTACAACCTTGTACACACTTGTACACCCTTGTACACACTTGTACAACCTTGTACAAACCTGTACACCCTTGTACACACTTGTACAAGCTTGTACACACTTGTACAAGCTTGTACACACTTGTACAAGCTTGTACACACTTGTACAAGCTTGTACACACTTGTACAACCTTGTACAAACCTGTACACCCTTGTACACACTTGTACAAGCTTGTACACGATTGTACACCCTTGTACACACTTGTGCACCCTTGTACACACTTGTACACCCTTGTACACACATGTACAACCTTTTACAAACTTGTACACACTTGTACAAACTTGTACATTCTTGTAAATACTTGTACACCCTTGTAAACACTTGTACAAAATTGTACAAACCTGTACACCCTTGTACACACTTGTACACCCTTGTACAAACTTGTGCACCCTTGTACACTTTTGTACACACTTGTATACATTTGTACAAACTTGTACAAACTTGTACACACTTGTACAAACTTGTACACACTTGTACAAACTTGTACACCCTTGTACACACTTGTACAAGCTTGTACACGATTGTACACTCTTGTACACACTTGTGCAACCTTGTACACACTTGTACAACCTTGTACACACTTGTACAACCTTGTACACACTTGTACAACCTCGTACACACTTGTACAACCTTGTACACACTTGTACAACCTTGTACACAATTGTAAAACCTTGTACACACTTTTACAACCTTGTACACACTTGTACATCCTTGTACACACTTGTACAAAATTTTACATTCTTGTACATACTTGTACACCCTTGTACACACTTGTACAACCTTGTACAAACCTGTACACCCTTGTACACACTTGTACAAGCTTGTACACACTTGTACAAGCTTGTACACACTTGTACAAGCTTGTACACACTTGTACACCCTTGTACAAACTTGTGCACCCTTGAACACTTTTGTACACCCTTGTACACATTTGTACAACCTTGTACAAACTTAAACACACTTGTACAAACATGTACACACTTGAACAACCTTGTACACACTTGTACAACCTTGTACACACTTGTACAAGCTTGTACACACTTGTACAACCTTGTACACACTTGTACAACCTTGTACACACTTGTACAAGCTTGTACACACTTGTACAACCTTGTACACACTTGTACAACCTTGTACACACTTGTACAACCTTTTACACAATTGTAAAACCTTGTACACACTTGTACATTCTTGTACAAACTTGTACTTACTTGTACAACCTTGTACAAACTTGTACACACTTGTACAAACTTTTACATCCTTGTATACATTTGTACACCCTTGTACACACTTGTACAACCTTGTACAAACCTGTACACCCTTGTACACACTTGTACAAGCTTGTACACGATTGTACACCCTTGTACACACTTGTGCACCCTTGTACACACTTGTACACCCTTGTACACACATGTACAACCTTTTACAAACTTGTACACACTTGTACAAACTTGTACATTCTTGTACATACTTGTACACCCTTGTAAACACTTGTACAAAATTGTACAAACCTGTACACTCTTGTACACACTTGTACAAGCTTGTACACACTTGTACAAGCTTGTACACACTTGTACACCCTTGTACAAACTTGTGCACCCTTGTACACTTTTGTACACCCTTGTATACATTTGTACAAACTTGTACAAACTTGTACACACTTGTACAAACTTGTACACACTTGTACAAACTTGTACACCCTTGTACACACTTGTACAACCTTGTACACACTTGTACAACCTTGTACACACTTGTTCAAGCTTGTACACACTTGTACAACCTTGTACACACTTGTACACCCTTGTACACACTTGTACAACCTTTTACAAACTTGTACACACTTGTACAAAATTGTACATTCTTGTACATACTTGTACACCCTTGTACACACTTGTACAACCTTGTACAAACCTGTACACCCTTGTACACACTTGTACAAGCTTGTACACACTTGTACAAGCTTGTACACACTTGTACAAGCTTGTACACACTTGTACACCCTTGTACAAACTTGTGCACCCTTGTACACTTTTGTACACCCTTGTACACATTTGTACAACCTTGTACACACTTGTTCAAGCTTGTACACACTTGTACAACCTTGTACACACTTGTACAACCTTGTACACACTTGTACAACCTTGTACACACTTGTTCAAGCTTGTACACACTTGTACAACCTTGTACACACTTGTACACCCTTGTACACACTTGTACAACCTTTTACAAACTTGTACACACTTGTACAAAATTGTACATTCTTGTACATACTTGTACACCCTTGTACACACTTGTACAACCTTGTACAAACCTGTACACCCTTGTACACACTTGTACAAGCTTGTACACGATTGTACACTCTTGTACACACTTGTGCAACCTTGTACACACTTGTACAACCTTGTACACACTTGTACAACCTTGTACACACTTGTTCAAGCTTGTACACACTTGTACAACCTTGTACACACTTGTACACCCTTGTACACACTTGTACAACCTTTTACAAACTTGTACACACTTGTACAAAATTGTACATTCTTGTACATACTTGTACACCCTTGTACACACTTGTACAACCTTGTACAAACCTGTACACCCTTGTACACACTTGTACAAGCTTGTACACACTTGTACAAGCTTGAACACACTTGTACAAACTTGTACACACTTGTACACCCTTGTACAAACTTGTGCACCCTTGTACACTTTTGTACACCCTTGTACACATTTGTACAACCTTGTACAAACTTGTACACACTTGTACAAACTTGTACACACTTGTACAAACTTGTGTACACTTGTACAACCTTGTACACACTTGTACAACCTTGTACACACTTGTACAACCTTGTACACACTTGTACAACCTCGTACACACTTTTACAACCTTGTACACACTTGTACAACCTTGTACACAATTGTAAAACCTTGTACACACTTGTACAACCTTGTACACACTTGTACACCCTTGTACACACTTGTACAAAATTTTACATTCTTGTACATACTTGTACACCCTTGTACACACTTGTACAACCTTGTACAAACCTGTACACCCTTGTACACACTTGTACAAGCTTGTACACACTTGTACAAGCTTGTACACACTTGTACAAGCTTGTACACACTTGTACACCCTTGTACAAACTTGTGCACCCTTGAACACTTTTGTACACCCTTGTACACATTTGTACAACCTTGTACAAACTTAAACACACTTGTACAAACATGTACACACTTGAACAACCTTGTACACACTTGTACAACCTTGTTCACACTTGTACAAGCTTGTACACACTTGTACAACCTTGTACACACTTGTACAACCTTGTACACACTTGTACATTCTTGTACAAACTTGTACTTACTTGTACAACCTTGTACAAACTTGTACACACTTGTACAAACTTTTACATCCTTGTATACATTTGTACACCCTTGTACACACTTGTACAACCTTGTACAAACCTGTACACCCTTGTACACACTTGTACAAGCTTGTACACGATTGTACACCCTTGTACACACTTGTGCACCCTTGTACACACTTGTACACCCTTGTACACACATGTACAACCTTTTACAAACTTGTACACACTTGTACAAACTTGTACATTCTTGTACATACTTGTACACCCTTGTAAACACTTGTACAAAATTGTACAAACCTGTACACCCTTGTACACACTTGTACAAGCTTGTACACACTTGTACAAGCTTGTACACACTTGTACACCCTTGTACAAACTTGTGCACCCTTGTACACTTTTGTACACCCTTGTATACATTTGTACAAACTTGTACAAACTTGTACACACTTGTACAAACTTGTACACACTTGTACATACTTGTACACCCTTGTACACACTTGTACAACCTTGTACACACTTGTACAACCTTGTACCAACCTGTACACCCTTGTACACACTTGTACAAGCTTGTACACGATTGTACACTCTTGTACACACTTGTGCAACCTTGTACACACTTGTACAACCTTGTACACACTTGTACAACCTTGTACACACTTGTACAACCTCGTACACACTTGTACAACCTCGTACACACTTGTACAACCTTGTACACACTTGTACAACCTTGTACACAATTGTAAAACCTTGTACACACTTTTACAACCTTGTACACACTTGTACACCCTTGTACACACTTGTACACAATTTTACATTCTTCTACATACTTGTACACCCTTGTACACACTTGTACAACCTTGTACAAACCTGTACACCCTTGTACACACTTGTACAAGCTTGTACACACTTGTACACCCTTGTACAAACTTGTGCACCCTTGAACACTTTTGTACACCCTTGTACACATTTGTACAACCTTGTACAAACTTAAACACACTTGTACAAACATGTACACACTTGAACAACCTTGTACACACTTGTACAACCTTGTACACACTTGTACAAGCTTGTACACACTTGTACAACCTTGTACACACTTGTACAACCTTGTACACACTTGTACAAGCTTGTACACACTTGTACAACCTTGTACACACTTGTACAACCTTTTACACAATTGTAAAACCTTGTACACACTTGTACATTCTTGTACAAACTTGTACTTACTTGTACAACCTTGTACAAACTTGTACACACTTGTACAAACTTTTACATCCTTGTATACATTTGTACACCCTTGTACACACTTGTACAACCTTGTACAAACCTGTACACCCTTGTACACACTTGTACAAGCTTGTACACGATTGTACACCCTTGTACACACTTGTGCACCCTTGTACACACTTGTACACCCTTGTACACACATGTACAACCTTTTACAAACTTGTACACACTTGTACAAACTTGTACATTCTTGTACATACTTGTACACCCTTGTAAACACTTGTACAAAATTGTACAAACCTGTACACCCCTGTACACACTTGTACAAGCTTGTACACACTTGAACAAGCTTGTACACACTTGTACACCATTGTACAAACTTGTGCACCCTTGTACACTTTTGTACACCCTTGTATACATTTGTACAAACTTGTACAAACTTGTACACACTTGTACAAACTTGTACACACTTGTACAAACTTGTACACCCTTGTACACACTTTTACAACCTTGTACACACTTGTACAACCTTGTACAAACCTGTACACCCTTGTACACACTTGTACAAGCTTGTACACGATTGTACACTCTTGTACACACTTGTGCAACCTTGTACACACTTGTACAACCTTGTACACACTTGTACAACCTTGTACACACTTGTTCAAGCTTGTACACACTTGTACAACCTTGTACACACTTGTACAAACTTGTGTACACTTGTACAACCTTGTACACACTTGTACAACCTTGTACACACTTGTACAACCTTGTACACACTTGTACAACCTCGTACACACTTTTACAACCTTGTACACACTTGTACAACCTTGTACACAATTGTAAAACCTTGTACACACTTGTACAACCTTGTACACACTTGTACACCCTTGTACACACTTGTACAAAATTTTACATTCTTGTACATACTTGTACACCCTTGTACACACTTGTACAACCTTGTACAAACCTGTACACCCTTGTACAAACCTGTACACCCTTGTACACACTTGTACAAGCTTGTACACACTTGTACAAGCTTGTACACACTTGTACAAGCTTGTACACACTTGTACACCCTTGTACAAACTTGTGCACCCTTGAACACTTTTGTACACCCTTGTACACATTTGTACAACCTTGTAAAAACTTAAACACACTTGTACAAACATGTACACACTTGAACAACCTTGTACACACTTGTACAACCTTGTACACACTTGTACAAGCTTGTACACACTTGTACAACCTTGTACACACTTGTACAACCTTGTACACACTTGTACAAGCTTGTACACACTTGTACAACCTTGTACACACTTGTACAACCTTTTACACAATTGTAAAACCTTGTACACACTTGTACATTCTTGTACAAACTTGTACTTACTTGTACAACCTTGTACAAACTTGTACAAACTTTTACATCCTTGTATACATTTGTACACCCTTGTACACACTTGTACAACCTTGTACAAACCTGTACACCCTTGTACACACTTGTACAAGCTTGTACACGATTGTACACCCTTGTACACACTTGTGCACCCTTGTACACACTTGTACACCCTTGTACACACATGTACAACCTTTTACAAACTTGTACACACTTGTACAAACTTGTACATTCTTGTACATACTTGTACACCCTTGTAAACACTTGTACAAAATTGTACAAACCTGTACACCCTTGTACACACTTGTACAAGCTTGTACACACTTGTACAAGCTTGTACACACTTGTACACCCTTGTACAAACTTGTGCACCCTTGTACACTTTTGTACACCCTTGTATACATTTGTACAAACTTGTACAAACTTGTACACACTTGTACAAACTTGTACACACTTGTACAAACTTGTACACCCTTGTACACACTTGTACAACCTTGTACACACTTGTACAAACTTGTACCAACCTGTACACCCTTGTACACACTTGTACAAGCTTGTACACGATTGTACACTCTTGTACACACTTGTGCAACCTTGTACACACTTGTACAACCTTGTACACACTTGTACACCCTTGTACACACTTGTACAACCTTTTACAAACTTGTACACACTTGTACAACCTTTTACAAACTTGTACACACTTGTACAAAATTGTACATTCTTGTACATACTTGTACACCCTTGTACACACTTGTACAACCTTGTACAAACCTGTACACCCTTGTACACACTTGTACAAGCTTGTACACACTTGTACAAGCTTGTACACACTTGTACACCCTTGTACAAACTTGTGCACCCTTGTACAATTTTGTACACCCTTGTACACATTTGTACAACCTTGTACAAACTTGTACACACTTGTACAAACTTGTACACACTTGTACAAACTTGTGTACACTTGTACAACCTTGTACACACTTGTACAACCTTGTACACACTTGTACAACCTTGTACACACTTGTACAACCTCGTACACACTTGTACAACCTTGTACACACTTGTACAACCTTGTACACAATTGTAAAACCTTGTACACACTTTTACAACCTTGTACACACTTGTACACCCTTGTACACACTTGTACAAAATTTTACATTCTTGTACATACTTGTACACCCTTGTACACACTTGTACAACCTTGTACAAACCTGTACACCCTTGTACACACTTGTACAAGCTTGTACACACTTGTACAAGCTTGTACACACTTGTACAAGCTTGAACACACTTGTACACCCTTGTACAAACTTGTTCACCCTTGAACACTTTTGTACACCCTTGTACACATTTGTACAACCTTGTACAAACTTAAACACACTTGTACAAACATGTACACACTTGAACAACCTTGTACACACTTGTACAAACCTTGTACACACTTGTACAAGCTTGTACACACTTGTACAACCTTGTACACACTTGTACAACCTTGTACACACTTGTACAAGCTTGTACACACTTGTACAACCTTGTACACACTTGTACAACCTTGTACAAACCTGTACACCCTTGTACACACTTGTACAAGCTTGTACACGATTGTACACCCTTGTACACACTTGTGCACCCTTGTACTGACTTGTACACCCTTGTACACACTTGTACAACCTTTTACAAACTTGTACACACTTGTACAAACTTGTACATTCTTGTACATACTTGTACACCCTTGTAAACACTTGTACAACCTTGTACGAACCTGTACAACCTTGTACACACTTGTACAAGCTTGTACACACTTGTTTAAGCTTGTACACACTTGTACACCCTTGTACAAACTTGTGCACCCTTGTACACTTTTGTACACCCTTGTATACATTTGTACAAACTTGTACAAACTTGTACACACTTGTACAAACTTGTACACACTTGTACAAACTTGTACACCCTTGTACACACTTGTACAACCTTGTACACACTTGTACAACCTTGTACACACTTGTACAACCTTGTACAAACCTGTAAACCCTTGTACACACTTGTACAAGCTTGTACACGATTGTACACTCTTGTACACACTTGTGCAACCTTGTACACACTTGTACAACCTTGTACACACTTGTACAACCTTGTACACACTTGTTCAAGCTTGTACACACTTGTACAACCTTGTACACACTTGTACACCCTTGTACACACTTGTACAACCTTTTACAAACTTGTACACACTTGTACAAAATTGTACATTCTTGTACATACTTGTACACCCTTGTACACACTTGTACACCCTTGTACAAACTTGTGCACCCTTGTACACTTTTGTACACCCTTGTACACATTTGTACAAACTTGTACAAACTTGTACACACTTGTACAAACTTGTACACACTTGTACAAACTTGTGTACACTTGTACAACCTTGTACACACTTGTACAACCTTGTACACACTTGTACAACTTTGTACACACTTGTACAACCTTGTACACACTTGTACAACCTTGTACACAATTGTAAAACCTTGTACACACGTGTACAACCTTGTACAAACTTGTACACACTTGTACAACCTTGTACACACTTGTACAACCTTGTACACACTTGTACAACCTCGTACACACTTGTACAACCTTGTACACACTTGTACAACCTTGTTCACACTTGTACAACCTTGTTCACAATTGTAAAACCTTGTACACACTTGTACAACCTTGTACACACTTGTACACCCTTGTACACACTTGTACAAAATTTTACATTCTTGTACATACTTGTACACCCTTGTACATACTTGTACACCCTTGTACACACTTGTACAACCTTGTACAAACCTGTACACCCTTGTACACACTTGTACAAGCTTGTACACACTTGTACAAGCTTGTACACACTTGTACAAGCTTGTACACACTTGTACACCCTTGTACAAACTTGTGCACCCTTGAACACTTTTGTACACCCTTGTACACATTTGTACAACCTTGTACAAACTTAAACACACTTGTACAAACATGTACACACTTGAACAACCTTGTACACACTTGTACAACCTTGTACACACTTGTACAAGCTTGTATACACTTGTACAACCTTGTACACACTTGTACAACCTTGTACACACTTGTACAACCTTGTACACACTTGTACAACCTTGTACACACTTGTACAACCTTGTACACACTTGTACAACCTTTTACAAAATTGTAAAACCTTGTACACACTTGTACATTCTTGTACAAACTTGTACTTACTTGTACAACCTTGTACAAACTTGTACACACTTGTACAAACTTTTACATCCTTGTATACATTTGTACACCCTTGTACACACTTGTACAACCTTGTACAAACCTGTACACCCTTGTACACACTTGTACAAGCTTGTACACGATTGTACACCCTTGTACACACTTGTGCACCCTTGTACACACTTGTACACCCTTGTACACACATGTACAACCTTTTACAAACTTGTACACACTTGTACAAACTTGTACATTCTTGTACATACTTGTACACCCTTGTAAACACTTGTACAAAATTGTACAAACCTGTACACCCTTGTACACACTTGTACAAGCTTGTACACACTTGTACAAGCTTGTACACAATTTATACTGATTTTTGTACTGTTTGTTTAAAAAAAAAATCCAGCAAATTTAGTTATAGTATGTAAGAAGCATAATTGATTTATTTTAATTGTTTGTAGTGGTAACATTGTTTCTTTTTTTCATTTCCCTCACTAAGTTTGATTTCATTCATAATTCTGTATCTCATGGCAGGCAAATCTCGTAGACATTGTAAGTACAAAATATTATTATCCATTATAATCTAGGAAAGTTAAATCTGAAATTAAAATTTGTAATATAAATACTATTGAACATGGATATGGGAAAATAATATTCACTGTTGGTTAACCTCAAATTCTAAAATATGTTAAAATTAGGTTATAAGCATGTTACCTTGCAAAAAGCACATTGTACGAAAGAAAATTGTAATTGAAATTTATATTTATAATAGTTATAGTAGTAATATTTATGCATTTGTATATTTTTTTACAGACGAGTTCCTGTATTAAAATAGAGCTCTGCGGAAGGTCATCTTAAAGTAAGACTGTTTCAATTAAATAATTATTTAGGACTGAGATACAGAGGTATAATTTAAGTAAATCAAAAGTATATATTTGTTATGATTTCATTTATTTTATTAATAAAATTTCAGTGATGTACACGGAAATGAAATGGCTTCTTTTTAACTCAGGCTACATCCTATTGAAGTTATATAGTTCTGTAGTATAAATTATTACATTTATACTTGTTTATTGGACCTTACGAGTATAAATATATTCCTGTATTAAAATAGAGCTCTACGGAAGGCCATCATAAAGTAAGACTGTTTCAATTAAATAATTAGGTATTTAGGGCTGAGATACAGAGGTATAATTTAACTAAAGGAAAAGTATATATTTGTTATGATTACATTTATTTTGTTAATAAAATGTCATTGTTGTACATGAAAATGAAATGGCTTCTTTTTAACTTAGGCTGAATCCTATTGAAGTTATATAGTTCTGTAGTATAAATCATTACATTTATACTTTTATTGGACCTTACGAGTATAATGTACAAGTGTGTACAAGGTTTTACAATTGTGTAAAAGGTTGTACAAGTGTGTACAAGGTTGTACAAGTGTGTACAAGCTTGTACAAGTGTGTACAAGGTTGTACAAGTGTGTACAAGGTTGTACAAGTGTGTACAAGCTTGTACAAGTGTGTACAAGGTTGTACAAGTGTGTACAAGGTTGTTCAAGTGTGTACATGTTTGTACAAGTGTGTTTAAGTTTGTACAAGGTTGTACAAATGTGTACAAGGGTGTACAAAAGTGTTCAAGGGTGCACAAGTTTGTACAAGGGTGTACAAGTGTGTACAAGCTTGTACAAGTGTGTACAAGCTTGTACAAGTGTGTACAAGCTTGTACAAGTGTGTACAAGGGTGTACAGGTTTGTACAAGGTTGTACAAGTGTGTACAAGGGTGTACAAGTATGTACAAGAATGTAAAATTTTGTACAAGTGTGTACAAGGGTGTACAAGTGTGTACAAGGTTGTACAAGTGTGTACAAGGTTTTACAATTGTGTACAAGGTTGTACAAGTGTGTACAAGGTTGTACAAGTGTGTACGAGGTTGTACAAGTGTGTAAAAGGTTGTACAAGTGTGTACAAGGTTGTACAAGTGTGTACAAGGTTGTACAAGTGTACTCAAGTTTGTACAAGTGTGTACAAGTTTGTACAAGTGTGTACAAGTTTGTACAAGGTTGTACAAATGTGTACAAGGGTGTACAAAAGTGTACAAGGGTGCACAAGTTTGTACAAGGGTGTACAAGTGTGTACAAGGGTGTACAGGTTTGTACAAGGTTGTACAAGTGTGTACAAGGGTGTACAAGTATGTACAAGAATGTACAATTTTGTACAAGTGTGTACAAGTTTGTAAAAGGTTGTACAAGTGTGTACAAGGGTGTACAAGTGTGTACAAGGTTGTACAAGTGTGTACAAGCTTGAACAAGTGTGTACAAGGTTGTACAAGTGTGTACAAGGTTGTACAAGTGTGTACAAGGTTGCACAAGTGTGTACAAGAGTGTACAATCGTGTACAAGCTTGTACAAGTGTGTACAAGGGTGTACAGGTTTGTACAAGGTTGTACAAGTGTGTACAAGGTTGTACAAGTGTGTACAAGGGTGTACAAGTTTGTACAAGTGTGTACAAGTTTGTACAAGTGTGTACAAGTTTGTACAAGTTTGTACAAATGTATACAAGGGTGTACAAAAGTGTACAAGGGTGCACAAGTTTGTACAAGGGTGTACAAGTGTGTACAAGCTTGTACAAGTGTGTACAAGCTTGTACAAGTGTGTACAAGGGTGTACAGGTTTGTACAATTTTGTACAAGTGTTTACAAGGGTGTACAAGTATGTACAAGAATGTACAAGTTTGTACAAGTTTGTACAAGTTTGTAAAAGGTTGTACAAGTGTGTACAAGGGTGTACAAGTGTGTACAAGGGTGCACAAGTGTGTACAAGGGTGTACAATCGTGTACAAGCTTGTACAAGTGTGTACAAGGGTGTACAGGTTTGTACAAGGTTGTACAAGTGTGTACAAGGTTGTACAAGTGTGTACAAGCTTGTACAAGTGTGTACAAGGTTGTACAAGTGTGTACAAGCTTGTACAAGTGTGTACAAGGTTGTACAAGTGTGTACAAGGATGTACAAGTGTGTACAAGCTTGTACAAGTGTGTACAAGGTTTGTACAAGTGTGTACAAGGTTGTTCAAGTGTGTACATGTTTGTACAAGTGTGTTTAAGTTTGTACAAGGTTGTACAAATGTGTACAAGGGTGTACAAAAGTGTTCAAGGGTGCACAAGTTTGTACAAGGGTGTACAAGTGTGTACAAGCTTGTACAAGTGTGTACAAGGGTGTACAGGTTTGTACAAGGTTGTACAAGTGTGTACAAGGGTGTACAAGTATGTACAAGAATGTAAAATTTTGTACAAGTGTGTACAAGGGTTTACAAGTGTGTACAAGGTTGTAAAAGTGTGTACAAGGTTTTACAATTGTTTACAAGGTTGTACAAGTGTGTACAAGGTTGTACAAGTGTGTACGAGGTTGTACAAGTGTGTACAAGGTTGTACAAGTGTGTACAAGGTTGTACAAGTGTGTACAAGGTTGTACAAGTGTACACAAGTTTGTACAAGTGTGTACAAGTTTGTACAAGTGTGTACAAGTTTGTACAAGGTTGTACAAATGTGTACAAGGGTGTACAAAAGTGTACAAGGGTGCACAAGTTTGTACAAGGGTGTACAAGTGTGTACAAGCTTGTACAAGTGTGTACAAGCTTGTACAAGTGTGTACAAGGGTGTACAAGTATGTACAAGAATGTACAATTTTGTACAAGTGTGTACAAGTTTGTAAAAGGTTGTACAAGTGTGTACAAGGGTGTACAAGTGTGTACAAGTTTGTACAAGTGTGTACAAGCTTGAACAAGTGTGTACAAGGTTGTACAAGTGTGTACAAGGTTGTACAAGTGTGTACAAGGTTGCACAAGTGTGTACAAGAGTGTACAATCGTGTACAAGCTTGTACAAGTGTGTACAAGGGTGTACAGGTTTGTACAAGGTTGTACAAGTGTGTACAAGGTTGTACAAGTGTGTACAAGGGTGTACAAGTTTGTACAAGTGTGTACAAGTTTGTACAAGTGTGTACAAGTTTGTACAAATGTATACAAGGGTGTACAAAAGTGTACAATGGTGCACAAGTTTGTACAAGGGTGTACAAGTGTGTACAAGCTTGTACAAGTGTGTACAAGCTTGTACAAGTGTGTACAAGGGTGTACAAGTGTGTACAAGGGTGCACAAGTGTGTACAAGGGTGTACAATCGTGTACAAGCTTGTACAAGTGTGTACAAGGGTGTACAGGTTTGTACAAGGTTGTACAAGTGTGTACAAGGGTGTACAAATGTATACAAGGATGTAAAAGTTTGTACAAGTGTGTACAAGTTTGTACAAGGTTGTACAAGTAAGTACAAGTTTGTACAAGAATGTACAAGTGTGTACAAGGTTTTACAATTGTGTAAAAGGTTGTACAAGTGTGTACAAGGTTGTACAAGTGTGTACAAGCTTGTACAAGTGTGTACAAGCTTGTACAAGTGTGTACAAGGTTGTACAAGTGTGTACAAGGTTGTACAAGTGTGTACAAGCTTGTACAAGTGTGTACAAGGTTGTACAAGTGTGTACAAGGTTGTTCAAGTGTGTACATGTTTGTACAAGTGTGTTTAAGTTTGTACAAGGTTGTACAAATGTGTACAAGGGTGTACAAAAGTGTTCAAGGGTGCACAAGTTTGTACAAGGGTGTACAAGTGTGTACAAGCTTGTACAAGTGTGTACAAGCTTTTACAAGTGTGTACAAGCTTGTACAAGTGTGTACAAGGGTGTACAGGTTTGTACAAGGTTGTACAAGTGTGTACAAGGGTGTACAAGTATGTACAAGAATGTAAAATTTTGTACAAGTGTGTACAAGGGTGTACAAGTGTGTACAAGGTTGTACAAGTGTGTACAAGGTTTTACAATTGTGTACAAGGTTGTACAAGTGTGTACAAGGTTGTACAAGTGTGTACGAGGTTGTACAAGTGTGTACAAGGTTGTACAAGTGTGTACAAGGTTGTACAAGTGTGTACAAGGTTGTACAAGTGTACACAAGTTTGTACAAGTGTGTACAAGTTTGTACAAGTGTGTACAAGTTTGTACAAGGTTGTACAAATGTGTACAAGGGTGTACAAAAGTGTACAAGGGTGCACAAGTTTGTACAAGGGTGTACAAGTGTGTACAAGCTTGTACAAGTGTGTACAAGCTTGTACAAGTGTGTACAAGCTTGTACAAGTGTGTACAAGGGTGTACAGGTTTGTACAAGGTTGTACAAGTGTGTACAAGGGTGTACAAGTATGTACAAGAATGTACAATTTTGTACAAGTGTGTACAAGTTTGTAAAAGGTTGTACAAGTGTGTACAAGGGTGTACAAGTGTGTACAAGGTTGTACAAGTGTGTACAAGCTTGAACAAGTGTGTACAAGGTTGTACAAGTGTGTACAAGGTTGTACAAGTGTGTACAAGGTTGCACAAGTGTGTACAAGAGTGTACAATCGTGTACAAGCTTGTACAAGTGTGTACAAGGGTGTACAGGTTTGTACAAGGTTGTACAAGTGTGTACAAGGTTGTACAAGTGTGTACAAGGTTGTACAAGTGTGTACAAGGGTGTACAAGTTTGTACAAGTGTGTACAAGTTTGTACAAGTTTGTACAAATGTATACAAGGGTGTACAAAAGTGTACAAGGGTGCACAAGTTTGTACAAGGGTGTACAAGTGTGTACAAGCTTGTACAAGTGTGTACAAGCTTGTACAAGTGTGTACAAGGGTGTACAGGTTTGTACAAGGTTGTACAAGTGTTTACAAGGGTGTACAAGTATGTACAAGAATGTACAAGTTTGTACAAGTGTGTACAAGTTTGTAATAGGTTGTACAAGTGTGTACAAGGGTGTACAAGTGTGTACAAGGGTGCACAAGTGTGTACAAGGGTGTACAATCGTGTACAAGCTTGTACAAGTGTGTACAAGGGTGTACAGGTTTGTACAAGGTTGTACAAGTGTGTACAAGGTTGTACAAGTGTGTACAAGCTTGTACAAGTGTGTACAAGGTTGTACAAGTGTGTACAAGGATGTACAAGTGTGTACAAGCTTGTACAAGTGTGTACAAGGTTTGTACAAGTGTATACAAGGTTGTTCAAGTGTGTACATGTTTGTACAAGTGTGTTTAAGTTTGTACAAGGTTGTACAAATGTGTACAAGGGTGTACAAAAGTGTTCAAGGGTGCACAAGTTTGTACAAGGGTGTACAAGTGTGTACAAGCTTGTACAAGTGTGTACAAGCTTGTACAAGTGTGTACAAGCTTGTACAAGTGTGTACAAGGGTGTACAGGTTTGTACAAGGTTGTACAAGTGTGTACAAGGGTGTACAAGTATGTACAAGAATGTAAAATTTTGTACAAGTGTGTACAAGGGTGTACAAGTGTGTACAAGGTTGTAAAAGTGTGTACAAGGTTTTACAATTGTGTACAAGGTTGTACAAGTGTGTACAAGGTTGTACAAGTGTGTACGAGGTTGTACAAGTGTGTACAAGGTTGTACAAGTGTGTACAAGGTTGTACAAGTGTGTACAAGGTTGTACAAGTGTACACAAGTTTGTACAAGTGTGTACAAGTTTGTACAAGTGTGTACAAGTTTGTACAAGGTTGTACAAATGTGTACAAGGGTGTACAAAAGTGTACAAGGGTGCACAAGTTTGTACAAGGGTGTACAAGTGTGTACAAGCTTGTACAAGTGTGTACAAGCTTGTACAAGTGTGTACAAGGGTGTACAAGTATGTACAAGAATGTACAATTTTGTACAAGTGTGTACAAGTTTGTAAAAGGTTGTACAAGTGTGTACAAGGGTGTACAAGTTTGTACAAGGTTGTACAAGTGTGTACAAACTTGAACAAGTGTGTACAAGGTTGTACAAGTGTGTACAAGGTTGTACAAGTGTGTACAAGGTTGCACAAGTGTGTACAAGAGTGTACAATCGTGTACAAGCTTGTACAAGTGTGTACAAGTTTGTACAAGTGTGTACAAGTTTGTACAAGTTTGTACAAATGTATACAAGGGTGTACAAAAGTGTACAAGGGTGCACAAGTTTGTACAAGGGTGTACAAGTGTGTACAAGCTTGTACAAGTGTGTACAAGCTTGTACAAGTGTGTACAGGGGTGTACAGGTTTGTACAATTTTGTACAAGTGTTTACAAGGTTGTACAAGTATGTACAAGAATGTACAAGTTTGTACAAGTGTGTACAAGTTTGTAAAAGGTTGTACATGTGTGTACAAGGGTGTACAAGTGTGTACAAGGGTGCACAAGTGTGTACAAGGGTGTACAATTGTGTACAAGCTTGTACAAGTGTGTACAAGGGTGTACAGGTTTGTACAAGGTTGTACAAGTGTGTACAAGGGTGTACAAATGTATACAAGGATGTAAAAGTTTGTACAAGTGTGTACAAGTTTGTACAAGGTTGTACAAGTAAGTACAAGTTTGTACAACCTTGTACAAGTGTGTACAAGGTTTTACAATTGTGTAAAAGGTTGTACAAGTGTGTACAAGGTTGTACAAGTGTGTACAAGGTTGTACAAGTGTATACAAGCTTGTACAAGTGTGTACAAGGTTGTACAAGTGTGTACAAGGTTGTTCAAGTGTGTACATGTTTGTACAAGTGTGTTTAAGTTTGTACAAGGTTGTACAAATGTGTACAAGGGTGTACAAAAGTGTTCAAGGGTGCACAAGTTTGTACAAGGGTGTACAAGTGTGTACAAGCTTGTACAAGTGTGTACAAGCTTGTACAAGTGTGTACAAGCTTGTACAAGTGTGTACAAGCTTGTACAAGTGTGTACAAGGGTGTACAGGTTTGTACAAGGTTGTACAAGTGTGTACAAGGGTGTACAAGTATGTACAAGAATGTAAAATTTTGTACAAGTGTGTACAAGGGTGTACAAGTGTGTACAAGGTTGTACAAGTGTGTACAAGGTTTTACAATTGTGTACAAGGTTGTACAAGTGTGTACAAGGTTGTACAAGTGTGTACGAGGTTGTACAAGTGTGTACGAGGTTGTACAAGTGTGTACAAGGTTGTACAAGTGTGTACAAGTTTGTACAAGGTTGTACACGTGTGTACAAGGTTTTACAATTGTGTACAAGGTTGTACAAGTGTGTACAAGGTTGTACAAGTGTGTACAAGGTTGTACAAGTGTGTACAAGGTTGTACAAGTGTGTACAAGGTTGTACAAGTGTGTACAAGGTTGTACAAGTGTGTACAAGTTTGTACAAGTGTACACAAGTTTGTACAAGTGTGTACAAGTTTGTACAAGTGTGTACAAGTTTGTACAAGTTTGTACAAATGTGTACAAGGGTGTACAAAAGTGTACAAGGGTGCACAAGTTTGTACAAGGGTGTACAAGTGTGTACAAGGGTGTACAAGTATGTACAAACATGTACAATTTTGTACAAGTGTGCACAAGTTTGTAAAAGGTTGTACAAGTGTGTACAAGGGTGTACAAGTGTGTACAAGGTTGTACAAGTGTGTACAAGCTTGAACAAGTGTGTACAAGGTTGTACAAGTGTGTACAAGGTTGTACAAGTGTGTACAAGGTTGCACAAGTGTGTACAAGAGTGTACAATCGTGTACAAGCTTGTACAAGTGTGTACAAGGGTGTACAGGTTTGTACAAGGTTGTACAAGTGTGTACAAGGTTGTACAAGTGTGTACAAGGTTGTACAAGTGTGTACAAGGGTGTACAAGTTTGTACAAGTGTGTACAAGTTTGTACAAGTTTGTACAAATGTATACAAGGGTGTACAAAAGTGTACAAGGGTGCACAAGTTTGTACAAGGGTGTACAAGTGTGTACAAGCTTGTACAAGTGTGTACAAGCTTGTACAAGTGTGTACAAGGGTGTACAGGTTTGTACAAGGTTGTACAAGTGTTTACAAGGGTGTACAAGTATGTACAAGAATGTACAAGTTTGTACAAGTGTGTACAAGTTTGTAAAAGGTTGTACAAGTGTGTACAAGGGTGTACAAGTGTGTACAAGGGTGCACAAGTGTGTACAAGGGTGTACAATCGTGTACAAGCTTGTACAAGTGTGTACAAGGGTGTACAGGTTTGTACAAGGTTGTACAAGTGTGTACAAGGTTGTACAAGTGTGTACAAGCTTGTACAAGTGTGTACAA
This sequence comes from Macrosteles quadrilineatus, assembly GCF_028750875.1. Taxonomy (NCBI): domain Eukaryota; kingdom Metazoa; phylum Arthropoda; class Insecta; order Hemiptera; family Cicadellidae; genus Macrosteles; species Macrosteles quadrilineatus. Next base: position 237,788 of record NW_026542720.1, read on the forward strand.
GGTTGTACAAGTGTGTACAAGGATGTACAAGTGTGTACAAGCTTGTACAAGTGTGTACAAGGTTTGTACAAGTGTGTACAAGGTTTGTACAAGTGTGTACAAGGTTGTTCAAGTGTGTACATGTTTGTACAAGTGTGTTTAAGTTTGTACAAGGTTGTACAAATGTGTACAAGGGTGTACAAAAGTGTTCAAGGGTGCACAAGTTTGTACAAGGGTGTACAAGTGTGTACAAGCTTGTACAAGTGTGTACAAGGGTGTACAGGTTTGTACAAGGTTGTACAAGTGTGTACAAGGGTGTACAAGTATGTACAAGAATGTAAAATTTTGTACAAGTGTGTACAAGGGTTTACAAGTGTGTACAAGGTTGTAAAAGTGTGTACAAGGTTTTACAATTGTTTACAAGGTTGTACAAGTGTGTACAAGGTTGTACAAGTGTGTACGAGGTTGTACAAGTGTGTACAAGGTTGTACAAGTGTGTACAAGGTTGTACAAGTGTGTACAAGGTTGTACAAGTGTACACAAGTTTGTACAAGTGTGTACAAGTTTGTACAAGTGTGTACAAGTTTGTACAAGGTTGTACAAATGTGTACAAGGGTGTACAAAAGTGTACAAGGGTGCACAAGTTTGTACAAGGGTGTACAAGTGTGTACAAGCTTGTACAAGTGTGTACAAGCTTGTACAAGTGTGTACAAGGGTGTACAAGTATGTACAAGAATGTACAATTTTGTACAAGTGTGTACAAGTTTGTAAAAGGTTGTACAAGTGTGTACAAGGGTGTACAAGTGTGTACAAGTTTGTACAAGTGTGTACAAGCTTGAACAAGTGTGTACAAGGTTGTACAAGTGTGTACAAGGTTGTACAAGTGTGTACAAGGTTGCACAAGTGTGTACAAGAGTGTACAATCGTGTACAAGCTTGTACAAGTGTGTACAAGGGTGTACAGGTTTGTACAAGGTTGTACAAGTGTGTACAAGGTTGTACAAGTGTGTACAAGGGTGTACAAGTTTGTACAAGTGTGTACAAGTTTGTACAAGTGTGTACAAGTTTGTACAAATGTATACAAGGGTGTACAAAAGTGTACAATGGTGCACAAGTTTGTACAAGGGTGTACAAGTGTGTACAAGCTTGTACAAGTGTGTACAAGCTTGTACAAGTGTGTACAAGGGTGTACAGGTTTGTACAATTTTGTACAAGTGTTTACAAGGGTGTACAAGTATGTACAAGAATGTACAAGTTTGTACAAGTGTGTACAAGTTTGTAAAAGGTTGTACATGTGTGTACAAGGGTGTACAAGTGTGTACAAGGGTGCACAAGTGTGTACAAGGGTGTACAATCGTGTACAAGCTTGTACAAGTGTGTACAAGGGTGTACAGGTTTGTACAAGGTTGTACAAGTGTGTACAAGGGTGTACAAATGTATACAAGGATGTAAAAGTTTGTACAAGTGTGTACAAGTTTGTACAAGGTTGTACAAGTAAGTACAAGTTTGTACAAGAATGTACAAGTGTGTACAAGGTTTTACAATTGTGTAAAAGGTTGTACAAGTGTGTACAAGGTTGTACAAGTGTGTACAAGCTTGTACAAGTGTGTACAAGCTTGTACAAGTGTGTACAAGGTTGTACAAGTGTGTACAAGGTTGTACAAGTGTGTACAAGCTTGTACAAGTGTGTACAAGGTTGTACAAGTGTGTACAAGGTTGTTCAAGTGTGTACATGTTTGTACAAGTGTGTTTAAGTTTGTACAAGGTTGTACAAATGTGTACAAGGGTGTACAAAAGTGTTCAAGGGTGCACAAGTTTGTACAAGGGTGTACAAGTGTGTACAAGCTTGTACAAGTGTGTACAAGCTTTTACAAGTGTGTACAAGCTTGTACAAGTGTGTACAAGGGTGTACAGGTTTGTACAAGGTTGTACAAGTGTGTACAAGGGTGTACAAGTATGTACAAGAATGTAAAATTTTGTACAAGTGTGTACAAGGGTGTACAAGTGTGTACAAGGTTGTACAAGTGTGTACAAGGTTTTACAATTGTGTACAAGGTTGTACAAGTGTGTACAAGGTTGTACAAGTGTGTACGAGGTTGTACAAGTGTGTACAAGGTTGTACAAGTGTGTACAAGGTTGAACAAGTGTGTACAAGGTTGTACAAGTGTACACAAGTTTGTACAAGTGTGTACAAGTTTGTACAAGTGTGTACAAGTTTGTACAAGGTTGTACAAATGTGTACAAGGGTGTACAAAAGTGTACAAGGGTGCACAAGTTTGTACAAGGGTGTACAAGTGTGTACAAGCTTGTACAAGTGTGTACAAGCTTGTACAAGTGTGTACAAGCTTGTACAAGTGTGTACAAGGGTGTACAGGTTTGTACAAGGTTGTACAAGTGTGTACAAGGGTGTACAAGTATGTACAAGAATGTACAATTTTGTACAAGTGTGTACAAGTTTGTAAAAGGTTGTACAAGTGTGTACAAGGGTGTACAAGTGTGTACAAGGTTGTACAAGTGTGTACAAGCTTGAACAAGTGTGTACAAGGTTGTACAAGTGTGTACAAGGTTGTACAAGTGTGTACAAGGTTGCACAAGTGTGTACAAGAGTGTACAATCGTGTACAAGCTTGTACAAGTGTGTACAAGGGTGTACAGGTTTGTACAAGGTTGTACAAGTGTGTACAAGGTTGTACAAGTGTGTACAAGGTTGTACAAGTGTGTACAAGGGTGTACAAGTTTGTACAAGTGTGTACAAGTTTGTACAAGTTTGTACAAATGTATACAAGGGTGTACAAAAGTGTACAAGGGTGCACAAGTTTGTACAAGGGTGTACAAGTGTGTACAAGCTTGTACAAGTGTGTACAAGCTTGTACAAGTGTGTACAAGGGTGTACAGGTTTGTACAAGGTTGTACAAGTGTTTACAAGGGTGTACAAGTATGTACAAGAATGTACAAGTTTGTACAAGTGTGTACAAGTTTGTAAAAGGTTGTACAAGTGTGTACAAGGGTGTACAAGTGTGTACAAGGGTGCACAAGTGTGTACAAGGGTGTACAATCGTGTACAAGCTTGTACAAGTGTGTACAAGGGTGTACAGGTTTGTACAAGGTTGTACAAGTGTGTACAAGGTTGTACAAGTGTGTACAAGCTTGTACAAGTGTGTACAAGGTTGTACAAGTGTGTACAAGGATGTACAAGTGTGTACAAGCTTGTACAAGTGTGTACAAGGTTTGTACAAGTGTATACAAGGTTGTTCAAGTGTGTACATGTTTGTACAAGTGTGTTTAAGTTTGTACAAGGTTGTACAAATGTGTACAAGGGTGTACAAAAGTGTTCAAGGGTGCACAAGTTTGTACAAGGGTGTACAAGTGTGTACAAGCTTGCACAAGTGTGTACAAGCTTGTACAAGTGTGTACAAGCTTGTACAAGTGTGTACAAGGGTGTACAGGTTTGTACAAGGTTGTACAAGTGTGTACAAGGGTGTACAAGTATGTACAAGAATGTAAAATTTTGTACAAGTGTGTACAAGGGTGTACAAGTGTGTACAAGGTTGTAAAAGTGTGTACAAGGTTTTACAATTGTGTACAAGGTTGTACAAGTGTGTACAAGGTTGTACAAGTGTGTACGAGGTTGTACAAGTGTGTACAAGGTTGTACAAGTGTGTACAAGGTTGTACAAGTGTGTACAAGGTTGTACAAGTGTAAACAAGTTTGTACAAGTGTGTACAAGTTTGTACAAGTGTGTACAAGTTTGTACAAGGTTGTACAAATGTGTACAAGGGTGTACAAAAGTGTACAAGGGTGCACAAGTTTGTACAAGGGTGTACAAGTGTGTACAAGCTTGTACAAGTGTGTACAAGCTTGTACAAGTGTGTACAAGGGTGTACAAGTATGTACAAGAATGTACAATTTTGTACAAGTGTGTACAAGTTTGTAAAAAGTTGTACAAGTGTGTACAAGGGTGTACAAGTTTGTACAAGGTTGTACAAGTGTGTACAAGATTGAACAAGTGTGTACAAGGTTGTACAAGTGTGTACAAGGTTGTACAAGTGTGTACAAGGTTGCACAAGTGTGTACAAGAGTGTACAATCGTGTACAAGCTTGTACAAGTGTGTACAAGGGTGTACAGGTTTGTACAAGGTTGTACAAGTGTGTAAAAGGTTGTACAAGTGTGTACAAGGGTGTACAAGTTTGTACAAGTGTGTACAAGTTTGTACAAGTGTGTACAAGTTTGTACAAATGTATACAAGGGTGTACAAAAGTGTACAATGGTGCACAAACTTGTACAAGGGTGTACAAGTGTGTACAAGCTTGTACAAGTGTGTACAAGCTTGTACAAGTGTGTACAAGGGTGTACAGGTTTGTACAATTTTGTACAAGTGTTTACAAGGGTGTACAAGTATGTACAAGAATGTACAAGTTTGTACAAGTGTGTACAAGTTTGTAAAAGGTTGTACATGTGTGTACAAGGGTGTACACGTGTGTACAAGGGTGCACAAGTGTGTACAAGGGTGTACAATCGTGTACAAGCTTGTACAAGTGTGTACAAGTGTGTACAGGTTTGTACAAGGTTGTACAAGTGTGTACAAGGGTGTACAAATGTATCCAAGGATGTAAAAGTTTGTACAAGTGTGTACAAGTTTGTACAAGGTTGTACAAGTAAGTACAAGTTTGTACAAGAATGTACAAGTGTGTACAAGGTTTTACAATTGTGTAAAAGGTTGTACAAGTGTGTACAAGGCTGTACAAGTGTGTACAAGCTTGTACAAGTGTGTACAAGCTTGTACAAGTGTGTACAAGGTTGTACAAGTGTGTACAAGGTTGTACAAGTGTGTACAAGCTTGTACAAGTGTGTACAAGGTTGTACAAGTGTGTACAAGGTTGTTCAAGTGTGTACATGTTTGTACAAGTGTGTTTAAGTTTGTACAAGGTTGTACAAATGTGTAAAAGGGTGTACAAAAGTGTTCAAGGGTGCACAAGTTTGTACAAGGGTGTACAAGTGTGTACAAGCTTGTACAAGTGTGTACAAGCTTTTACAAGTGTGTACAAGCTTGTACAAGTGTGTACAAGGGTGTACAGGTTTGTACAAGGTTGTACAAGTGTGTACAAGGGTGTACAAGTATGTACAAGAATGTAAAATTTTGTACAAGTGTGTACAAGGGTGTACAAGTGTGTACAAGGTTGTACAAGTGTGTACAAGGTTTTACAATTGTGTACAAGGTTGTACAAGTGTGTACAAGGTTGTACAAGTGTGTACGAGGTTGTACAAGTGTGTACAAGGTTGTACAAGTGTGTACAAGGTTGTACAAGTGTGTACAAGGTTGTACAAGTGTACACAAGTTTGTACAAGTGTGTACAAGTTTGTACAAGTGTGTACAAGTTTGTACAAGGTTGTACAAATGTGTACAAGGGTGTACAAAAGTGTACAAGGGTGCACAAGTTTGTACAAGGGTGTACAAGTGTGTACAAGCTTGTACAAGTGTGTACAAGCTTGTACAAGTGTGTACAAGCTTGTACAAGTGTGTACAAGCTTGTACAAGTGTGTACAAGCTTGTACAAGTGTGTACAAGGGTGTACAGGTTTGTACAAGGTTGTACAAGTGTGTACAAGGGTGTACAAGTATGTACAAGAATGTACAATTTTGTACAAGTGTGTACAAGTTTGTAAAAGGTTGTACAAGTGTGTACAAGGGTGTACAAGTGTGTACAAGGTTGTACAAGTGTGTACAAGCTTGAACAAGTGTGTACAAGGTTGTACAAGTGTGTACAAGGTTGTACAAGTGTGTACAAGGTTGCACAAGTGTGTACAAGAGTGTACAATCGTGTACAAGCTTGTACAAGTGTGTACAAGGGTGTACAGGTTTGTACAAGGTTGTACAAGTGTGTACAAGGTTGTAAAAGTGTGTACAAGGGTGTACAAGTTTGTACAAGTGTGTACAAGTTTGTACAAGTGTGTACAAGTTTGTACAAGTTTGTACAAATGTATACAAGGGTGTACAAAAGTGTACAATGGTGCACAAGTTTGTACAAGGGTGTACAAGTGTGTACAAGCTTGTACAAGTGTGTACAAGCTTGTACAAGTGTGTACAAGGGTGTACAGGTTTGTACAATTTTGTACAAGTGTTTACAAGGGTGTACAAGTATGTACAAGAATGTACAAGTTTGTACAAGTGTGTACAAGTTTGTAAAAGGTTGTACATGTGTGTACAAGGGTGTACAAGTGTGTACAAGGGTGCACAAGTGTGTACAAGGGTGTACAATCGTGTACAAGCTTGTACAAGTGTGTACAAGGGTGTACAGGTTTGTACAAGGTTGTACAAGTGTGTACAAGGGTGTACAAATGTATACAAGGATGTAAAAGTTTGTACAAGTGTGTACAAGTTTGTACAAGGTTGTACAAGTAAGTACAAGTTTGTACAAGAATGTACAAGTGTGTACAAGGTTTTACAATTGTGTAAAAGGTTTTACAAGTGTGTACAAGGTTGTACAAGTGTGTACAAGCTTGTACAAGTGTGTACAAGCTTGTACAAGTGTGTACAAGGTTGTACAAGTGTGTACAAGGTTGTACAAGTGTGTACAAGCTTGTACAAGTGTGTACAAGGTTGTACAAGTGTGTACAAGGTTGTTCAAGTGTGTACATGTTTGTACAAGTGTGTTTAAGTTTGTACAAGGTTGTACAAATGTGTACAAGGGTGTACAAAAGTGTTCAAGGGTGCACAAGTTTGTACAAGGGTGTACAAGTGTGTACAAGCTTGTACAAGTGTGTACAAGGGTGTACAGGTTTGTACAAGGTTGTACAAGTGTGTACAAGGGTGTACAAGTATGTACAAGAATGTAAAATTTTGTACAAGTGTGTACAAGGGTGTACAAGTGTGTACAAGGTTGTACAAGTGTGTACAAGGTTTTACAATTGTGTACAAGGTTGTACAAGTGTGTACAAGGTTGTACAAGTGTGTATGAGGTTGTACAAGTGTGTACAAGGTTGTACAAGTGTGTACAAGGTTGTACAAGTGTGTACAAGGTTGTACAAGTGTACACAAGTTTGTACAAGTGTGTACAAGTTTGTACAAGTGTGTACAAGTTTGTACAAGGTTGTACAAATGTGTACAAGGGTGTACAAAGGTGTACAAGGGTGCACAAGTTTGTACAAGGGTGTACAAGTATGTACAAGCTTGTACAAGTGTGTACAAGCTTGTACAAGTGTGTACAAGCTTGTACAAGTGTGTACAAGGGTGTACAGGTTTGTACAAGGTTGTACAAGTGTGTACAAGGGTGTACAAGTATGTACAAGAATGTACAATTTTGTACAAGTGTGTACAAGTTTGTAAAAGGTTGTACAAGTGTGTACAAGGGTGTACAAGTGTGTACAAGGTTGTACAAGTGTGTACAAGCTTGAACAAGTGTGTACAAGGTTGTACAAGTGTGTACAAGGTTGTACAAGTGTGTACAAGGTTGTACAAGTGTGTACAAGGGTGCACAAGTGTGTACAAGAGTGTACAATGGTGTACAAGCTTGTACAAGTGTGTACAAGGGTGTACAGGTTTGTACAAGGTTGTACAAGTGTGTACAAGGTTGTACAAGTGTGTACAAGGTTGTACAAGTGTGTACAAGGGTGTACAAGTTTGTACAAGTGTGTACAAGTTTGTACAAGTGTGTACAAGTTTGTACAAGTTTGTACAAATGTATACAAGGGTGTACAAAAGTGTACAAGGGTGCACAAGTTTGTACAAGGGTGTACAAGTGTGTACAAGCTTGTACAAGTGTGTACAAGCTTGTACAAGTGTGTACAAGGGTGTACAGGTTTGTACAATTTTGTACAAGTGTTTACAAGGGTGTACAAGTATGTACAAGAATGTACAAGTTTGTACAAGTGTGTACAAGTTTGTAAAAGGTTGTACATGTGTGTACAAGGGTGTACAAGTGTGTACAAGGGTGCACAAGTGTGTACAAGGTTGTACAATCGTGTACAAGCTTGTACAAGTGTGTACAAGGGTGTACAGGTTTGTACAAGGTTGTACAAGTGTGTACAAGGGTGTACAAATGTATACAAGGATGTAAAAGTTTGTACAAGTGTGTACAAGTTTGTACAAGGTTGTACAAGTAAGTACAAGTTTGTACAAGAATGTACAAGTGTGTACAAGGTTTTACAATTGTGTAAAAGGTTGTACAAGTGTGTACAAGGTTGTACAAGTGTGTACAAGCTTGTACAAGTGTGTACAAGGTTGTACAAGTGTGTACAAGGTTGTACAAGTGTGTACAAGCTTGTACAAGTGTGTACAAGGTTGTACAAGTGTGTACAAGGTTGTTCAAGTGTGTACATGTTTGTACAAGTGTGTTTAAGTTTGTACAAGGTTGTACAAATGTGTACAAGGGTGTACAAAAGTGTTCAAGGGTGCACAAGTTTGTACAAGGGTGTACAAGTGTGTACAAGCTTGTACAAGTGCGTACAAGCTTGTACAAGTGTGTACAAGCTTGTACAAGTGTGTACAAGGGTTTACAGGTTTGTACAAGGTTATACAAGTGTGTACAAGGGTGTACAAGTATGTACAAGAATGTAAAATTTTGTACAAGTGTGTACAAGGGTGTACAAGTGTGTACAAGGTTGTAAAAGTGTGTACAAGGTTTTACAATTGTGTACAAGGTTGTACAAGTGTGTACAAGGTTGTACAAGTGTGTACGAGGTTGTACAAGTGTGAACAAGGTTGTACAAGTGTGTACAAGGTTGTACAAGTGTGTACAAGGTTGTACAAGTGTACACAAGTTTGTACAAGTGTGTACAAGTTTGTACAAGTGTGTACAAGTTTGTACAAGGTTGTACAAATGTGTACAAGGGTGTACAAAAGTGTACAAGGGTGCACTAGTTTGTACAAGGGTGTACAAGTGTGTACAAGCTTGTACAAGTGTGTACAAGCTTGTACAAGTGTGTACAAGGGTGTACAGGTTTGTACAAGGTTGTACAAGTGTGTACAAGGGTGTACAAGTATGTACAAGAATGTACAATTTTGTACAAGTGTGTACAAGTTTGTAAAAGGTTGTACAAGTGTGTACAAGAATGTACAAGTGTGTACAAGGTTGTACAAGTGTGTACAAGCTTGAACAAGTGTGTACAAGGTTGTACAAGTGTGTACAAGGTTGTACAAGTGTGTACAAGGTTGCACAAGTGTGTACAAGAGTGTACAATCGTGTACAAGCTTGTACAAGTGTGTACAAGGGTGTACAGGTTTGTACAAGGTTGTACAAGTGTGTACAAGGTTGTACAAGTGTGTACAAGGGTGTACAAGTTTGTACAAGTGTGTACAAGTTTGTACAAGTGTGTACAAGTTTGTACAAGTTTGTACAAATGTATACAAGGGTGTACAAAAGTGTACAAGGGTGCACAAGTTTGTACAAGGGTGTACAAGTGTGTACAAGCTTGTACAAGTGTGTACAAGCTTGTACAAGTGTGTACAAGGGTGTACAGGTTTGTACAATTTTGTACAAGTGTTTACAAGGGTGTACAAGTATGTACAAGAATGTACAAAAGAGAATGTACTCAAGAATGGTCATGCCAGTGGATAGAAGTATTTTGTTTTGTTTCTTATTACGTATAAATTTTTTTTTTCTCTTTCATATTAAATTACAGAATGACTCACTCCCACGCACGGGTTCTCCCATGTGGGATTAATTTCGTTTAGTTCAAGTTGCTCAGTTATATTCTTATGGTAATCTGATACTGTATTTTGTAAAAATGTAAAAATGATTACATTTACGAAATAAAGACATTTTGATTTGATTTGATTGATTTGTACAAGTTTGTACAAGTGTGTACAAGGGTGTACAGGTTTGTACAAGGTTGTACAAGTGTGTACAAGGTTGTACAAGTGTGTACAAGGGTGTACAAGTTTGTACAAGTGTGTACAAGTTTGTACAAGTGTGTACAAGTTTGTACAAGTTTGTACAAATGTATACAAGGGTGTACAAAAGTGTACAAGGGTGCACAAGTTTGTAAAAGGTTGTACATGTGTGTACAAGGGTGTACAAGTGTGTACAAGGGTGCACAAGTGTGTACAAGGGTGTACAATCGTGTACAAGCTTGTACAAGTGTGTACAAGGGTGTACAGGTTTGTACAAGGTTGTACAAGTGTGTACAAGGGTGTACAAATGTATACAAGGATGTAAAAGTTTGTACAAGTGTGTACAAGTTTGTACAAGGTTGTACAAGTAAGTACAAGTTTGTACAAGAATGTACAAGTGTGTACAAGGTTTTACAATTGTGTAAAAGGTTGTACAAGTGTGTACAAGTTTGTACAAGTGTGTACAAGCTTGTACAAGTGTGTACAAGGTTGTACAAGTGTGTACAAGGTTGTACAAGTGTGTACAAGCTTGTACAAGTGTGTACAAGGTTGTACAAGTGTGTACAAGGTTGTTCAAGTGTGTACATGTTTGTACAAGTGTGTTTAAGTTTGTACAAGGTTGTACAAATGTGTACAAGGGTGTACAAAAGTGTTCAAGGGTGCACAAGTTTGTACAAGGGTGTACAAGTGTGTACAAGCTTGTACAAGTGTGTACAAGGGTGTACAGGTTTGTACAAGGTTGTACAAGTGTGTACAAGGGTGTACAAGTATGTACAAGAATGTAAAATTTTGTACAAGTGTGTACAAGGGTGTACAAGTGTGTACAAGGTTGTACAAGTGTGTACAAGGTTTTACAATTGTGTACAAGGTTGTACAAGTGTGTACAAGGTTGTACAAGTGTGTACGAGATTGTACAAGTGTGTACAAGGTTGTACAATTGTGTACAAGGCTGTACAAGCGTGTACAAGGTTGTACAAGTGTACACAAGTTTGTACAAATGTATACAAGAGTGTACAAAAGTGTACAAGGGTGCACAAGTTTGTACAAGGGTGTACAAGTGTGTACAAGCTTGTACAAGTGTGTACAAGCTTGTACAAGCGTGTACAAGGGTGTACAGGTTTGTACAATTTTGTACAAGTGTTTACAAGGGTGTACAAGTATGTACAAGAATGTACAAGTTTGTACAAGTGTGTACAAGTTTGTAAAAGGTTGTACATGTGTGTACATAGGTGTACAAGTGTGTACATAGGTGTACAAGTGTGTACAAGGGTGCACAAGTGTGTACAAGGGTGTACAATCGTGTACAAGCTTGTACAAGTGTGTACAAGGGTGTACAGGTTTGTACAAGGTTGTACAAGTGTGTACAAGGGTGTACAAATGTATACAAGGATGTAAAAGTTTGTACAAGTGTGTACAAGTTTGTACAAGGTTGTACAAGTAAGTACAAGTTTGTACAAGAATGTTCAAGTGTGTACAAGGTTTTACAATTGTGTAAAAGGTTGTACAAGTGTGTACAAGGTTGTACAAGTGTGTACAAGCTTGTACAAGTGTGTACAAGGTTGTACAAGTGTGTACAAGGTTGTACAAGTGTGTACAAGCTTGTACAAGTGTGTACAAGGTTGTACAAGTGTGTACAAGCTTGTACAAGTGTGTACAAGGTTGTACAAGTGTGTACAAGGTTGTTCAAGTGTGTACATGTTTGTACAAGTGTGTTTAAGTTTGTACAAGGTTGTACAAATGTGTACAAGGGTGTACAAAAGTGTTCAAGGGTGCACAAGTTTGTACAAGGGTGTACAAGTGTGTACAAGCTTGTACAAGTGTGTACAAGCTTGTACAAGTGTGTACAAGCTTGTACAAGTGTGTACAAGGGTGTACAGGTTTGTACAAGGTTGTACAAGTGTGTACAAGGGTGTACAAGTATGTACAAGAATGTAAAATTTTGTACAAGTGTGTACAAGGGTGTACAAGTGTGTACAAGGTTGTAAAAGTGTGTACAAGGTTTTACAATTGTGTACAAGGTTGTACAAGTGTGTACAAGGTTGTACAAGTGTGTACGAGGTTGTACAAGTGTGTACAAGGTTGTACAAGTGTGTACAAGGTTGTACAAGTGTGTACAAGGTTGTACAAGTGTAAACAAGTTTGTACAAGTGTGTACAAGTTTGTACAAGTGTGTACAAGTTTGTACAAGGTTGTACAAATGTGTACAAGGGTGTACAAAAGTGTACAAGGGTGCACAAGTTTGTACAAGGGTGTACAAGTGTGTACAAGCTTGTACAAGTGTGTACAAGCTTGTACAAGTGTGTACAAGGGTGTACAAGTATGTACAAGAATGTACAATTTTGTACAAGTGTGTACAAGTTTGTAAAAAGTTGTACAAGTGTGTACAAGGGTGTACAAGTTTGTACAAGGTTGTACAAGTGTGTACAAGATTGAACAAGTGTGTACAAGGTTGTACAAGTGTGTACAAGGTTGTACAAGTGTGTACAAGGTTGCACAAGTGTGTACAAGAGTGTACAATCGTGTACAAGCTTGTACAAGTGTGTACAAGGGTGTACAGGTTTGTACAAGGTTGTACAAGTGTGTAAAAGGTTGTACAAGTGTGTACAAGGGTGTACAAGTTTGTACAAGTGTGTACAAGTTTGTACAAGTGTGTACAAGTTTGTACAAATGTATACAAGGGTGTACAAAAGTGTACAATGGTGCACAAACTTGTACAAGGGTGTACAAGTGTGTACAAGCTTGTACAAGTGTGTACAAGCTTGTACAAGTGTGTACAAGGGTGTACAGGTTTGTACAATTTTGTACAAGTGTTTACAAGGGTGTACAAGTATGTACAAGAATGTACAAGTTTGTACAAGTGTGTACAAGTTTGTAAAAGGTTGTACATGTGTGTACAAGGGTGTACACGTGTGTACAAGGGTGCACAAGTGTGTACAAGGGTGTACAATCGTGTACAAGCTTGTACAAGTGTGTACAAGTGTGTACAGGTTTGTACAAGGTTGTACAAGTGTGTACAAGGGTGTACAAATGTATCCAAGGATGTAAAAGTTTGTACAAGTGTGTACAAGTTTGTACAAGGTTGTACAAGTAAGTACAAGTTTGTACAAGAATGTACAAGTGTGTACAAGGTTTTACAATTGTGTAAAAGGTTGTACAAGTGTGTACAAGGCTGTACAAGTGTGTACAAGCTTGTACAAGTGTGTACAAGCTTGTACAAGTGTGTACAAGGTTGTACAAGTGTGTACAAGGTTGTACAAGTGTGTACAAGCTTGTACAAGTGTGTACAAGGTTGTACAAGTGTGTACAAGGTTGTTCAAGTGTGTACATGTTTGTACAAGTGTGTTTAAGTTTGTACAAGGTTGTACAAATGTGTAAAAGGGTGTACAAAAGTGTTCAAGGGTGCACAAGTTTGTACAAGGGTGTACAAGTGTGTACAAGCTTGTACAAGTGTGTACAAGCTTTTACAAGTGTGTACAAGCTTGTACAAGTGTGTACAAGGGTGTACAGGTTTGTACAAGGTTGTACAAGTGTGTACAAGGGTGTACAAGTATGTACAAGAATGTAAAATTTTGTACAAGTGTGTACAAGGGTGTACAAGTGTGTACAAGGTTGTACAAGTGTGTACAAGGTTTTACAATTGTGTACAAGGTTGTACAAGTGTGTACAAGGTTGTACAAGTGTGTACGAGGTTGTACAAGTGTGTACAAGGTTGTACAAGTGTGTACAAGGTTGTACAAGTGTGTACAAGGTTGTACAAGTGTACACAAGTTTGTACAAGTGTGTACAAGTTTGTACAAGTGTGTACAAGTTTGTACAAGGTTGTACAAATGTGTACAAGGGTGTACAAAAGTGTACAAGGGTGCACAAGTTTGTACAAGGGTGTACAAGTGTGTACAAGCTTGTACAAGTGTGTACAAGCTTGTACAAGTGTGTACAAGCTTGTACAAGTGTGTACAAGCTTGTACAAGTGTGTACAAGGGTGTACAGGTTTGTACAAGGTTGTACAAGTGTGTACAAGGGTGTACAAGTATGTACAAGAATGTACAATTTTGTACAAGTGTGTACAAGTTTGTAAAAGGTTGTACAGGTGTGTACAAGGGTGTACAAGTGTGTACAAGGTTGTACAAGTGTGTACAAGCTTGAACAAGTGTGTACAAGGTTGTACAAGTGTGTACAAGGTTGTACAAGTGTGTACAAGGTTGCACAAGTGTGTACAAGAGTGTACAATCGTGTACAAGCTTGTACAAGTGTGTACAAGGGTGTACAGGTTTGTACAAGGTTGTACAAGTGTGTACAAGGTTGTAAAAGTGTGTACAAGGGTGTACAAGTTTGTACAAGTGTGTACAAGTTTGTACAAGTGTGTACAAGTTTGTACAAGTTTGTACAAATGTATACAAGGGTGTACAAAAGTGTACAATGGTGCACAAGTTTGTACAAGGGTGTACAAGTGTGTACAAGCTTGTACAAGTGTGTACAAGCTTGTACAAGTGTGTACAAGGGTGTACAGGTTTGTACAATTTTGTACAAGTGTTTACAAGGGTGTACAAGTATGTACAAGAATGTACAAGTTTGTACAAGTGTGTACAAGTTTGTAAAAGGTTGTACATGTGTGTACAAGGGTGTACAAGTGTGTACAAGGGTGCACAAGTGTGTACAAGGGTGTACAATCGTGTACAAGCTTGTACAAGTGTGTACAAGGGTGTACAGGTTTGTACAAGGTTGTACAAGTGTGTACAAGGGTGTACAAATGTATACAAGGATGTAAAAGTTTGTACAAGTGTGTACAAGTTTGTACAAGGTTGTACAAGTAAGTACAAGTTTGTACAAGAATGTACAAGTGTGTACAAGGTTTTACAATTGTGTAAAAGGTTTTACAAGTGTGTACAAGGTTGTACAAGTGTGTACAAGCTTGTACAAGTGTGTACAAGCTTGTACAAGTGTGTACAAGGTTGTACAAGTGTGTACAAGGTTGTACAAGTGTGTACAAGCTTGTACAAGTGTGTACAAGGTTGTACAAGTGTGTACAAGGTTGTTCAAGTGTGTACATGTTTGTACAAGTGTGTTTAAGTTTGTACAAGGTTGTACAAATGTGTACAAGGGTGTACAAAAGTGTTCAAGGGTGCACAAGTTTGTACAAGGGTGTACAAGTGTGTACAAGCTTGTACAAGTGTGTACAAGGGTGTACAGGTTTGTACAAGGTTGTACAAGTGTGTACAAGGGTGTACAAGTATGTACAAGAATGTAAAATTTTGTACAAGTGTGTACAAGGGTGTACAAGTGTGTACAAGGTTGTACAAGTGTGTACAAGGTTTTACAATTGTGTACAAGGTTGTACAAGTGTGTACAAGGTTGTACAAGTGTGTACGAGGTTGTACAAGTGTGTACAAGGTTGTACAAGTGTGTACAAGGTTGTACAAGTGTGTACAAGGTTGTACAAGTGTACACAAGTTTGTACAAGTGTGTACAAGTTTGTACAAGTGTGTACAAGTTTGTACAAGGTTGTACAAATGTGTACAAGGGTGTACAAAGGTGTACAAGGGTGCACAAGTTTGTACAAGGGTGTACAAGTATGTACAAGCTTGTACAAGTGTGTACAAGCTTGTACAAGTGTGTACAAGCTTGTACAAGTGTGTACAAGGGTGTACAGGTTTGTACAAGGTTGTACAAGTGTGTACAAGGGTGTACAAGTATGTACAAGAATGTACAATTTTGTACAAGTGTGTACAAGTTTGTAAAAGGTTGTACAAGTGTGTACAAGGGTGTACAAGTGTGTACAAGGTTGTACAAGTGTGTACAAGCTTGAACAAGTGTGTACAAGGTTGTACAAGTGTGTACAAGGTTGTACAAGTGTGTACAAGGTTGTACAAGTGTGTACAAGGTTGCACAAGTGTGTACAAGAGTGTACAATGGTGTACAAGCTTGTACAAGTGTGTACAAGGGTGTACAGGTTTGTACAAGGTTGTACAAGTGTGTACAAGGTTGTACAAGTGTGTACAAGGTTGTACAAGTGTGTACAAGGGTGTACAAGTTTGTACAAGTGTGTACAAGTTTGTACAAGTGTGTACAAGTTTGTACAAGTTTGTACAAATGTATACAAGGGTGTACAAAAGTGTACAAGGGTGCACAAGTTTGTACAAGGGTGTACAAGTGTGTACAAGCTTGTACAAGTGTGTACAAGCTTGTACAAGTGTGTACAAGGGTGTACAGGTTTGTACAATTTTGTACAAGTGTTTACAAGGGTGTACAAGTATGTACAAGAATGTACAAGTTTGTACAAGTGTGTACAAGTTTGTAAAAGGTTGTACATGTGTGTACAAGGGTGTACAAGTGTGTACAAGGGTGCACAAGTGTGTACAAGGTTGTACAATCGTGTACAAGCTTGTACAAGTGTGTACAAGGGTGTACAGGTTTGTACAAGGTTGTACAAGTGTGTACAAGGGTGTACAAATGTATACAAGGATGTAAAAGTTTGTACAAGTGTGTACAAGTTTGTACAAGGTTGTACAAGTAAGTACAAGTTTGTACAAGAATGTACAAGTGTGTACAAGGTTTTACAATTGTGTAAAAGGTTGTACAAGTGTGTACAAGGTTGTACAAGTGTGTACAAGCTTGTACAAGTGTGTACAAGGTTGTACAAGTGTGTACAAGGTTGTACAAGTGTGTACAAGCTTGTACAAGTGTGTACAAGGTTGTACAAGTGTGTACAAGGTTGTTCAAGTGTGTACATGTTTGTACAAGTGTGTTTAAGTTTGTACAAGGTTGTACAAATGTGTACAAGGGTGTACAAAAGTGTTCAAGGGTGCACAAGTTTGTACAAGGGTGTACAAGTGTGTACAAGCTTGTACAAGTGCGTACAAGCTTGTACAAGTGTGTACAAGCTTGTACAAGTGTGTACAAGGGTTTACAGGTTTGTACAAGGTTATACAAGTGTGTACAAGGGTGTACAAGTATGTACAAGAATGTAAAATTTTGTACAAGTGTGTACAAGGGTGTACAAGTGTGTACAAGGTTGTAAAAGTGTGTACAAGGTTTTACAATTGTGTACAAGGTTGTACAAGTGTGTACAAGGTTGTACAAGTGTGTACGAGGTTGTACAAGTGTGAACAAGGTTGTACAAGTGTGTACAAGGTTGTACAAGTGTGTACAAGGTTGTACAAGTGTACACAAGTTTGTACAAGTGTGTACAAGTTTGTACAAGTGTGTACAAGTTTGTACAAGGTTGTACAAATGTGTACAAGGGTGTACAAAAGTGTACAAGGGTGCACTAGTTTGTACAAGGGTGTACAAGTGTGTACAAGCTTGTACAAGTGTGTACAAGCTTGTACAAGTGTGTACAAGGGTGTACAGGTTTGTACAAGGTTGTACAAGTGTGTACAAGGGTGTACAAGTATGTACAAGAATGTACAATTTTGTACAAGTGTGTACAAGTTTGTAAAAGGTTGTACAAGTGTGTACAAGAATGTACAAGTGTGTACAAGGTTGTACAAGTGTGTACAAGCTTGAACAAGTGTGTACAAGGTTGTACAAGTGTGTACAAGGTTGTACAAGTGTGTACAAGGTTGCACAAGTGTGTACAAGAGTGTACAATCGTGTACAAGCTTGTACAAGTGTGTACAAGGGTGTACAGGTTTGTACAAGGTTGTACAAGTGTGTACAAGGTTGTACAAGTGTGTACAAGGGTGTACAAGTTTGTACAAGTGTGTACAAGTTTGTACAAGTGTGTACAAGTTTGTACAAGTTTGTACAAATGTATACAAGGGTGTACAAAAGTGTACAAGGGTGCACAAGTTTGTACAAGGGTGTACAAGTGTGTACAAGCTTGTACAAGTGTGTACAAGCTTGTACAAGTGTGTACAAGGGTGTACAGGTTTGTACAATTTTGTACAAGTGTTTACAAGGGTGTACAAGTATGTACAAGAATGTACAAAAGAGAATGTACTCAAGAATGGTCATGCCAGTGGATAGAAGTATTTTGTTTTGTTTCTTATTACGTATAAATTTTTTTTTTCTCTTTCATATTAAATTACAGAATGACTCACTCCCACGCACGGGTTCTCCCATGTGGGATTAATTTCGTTTAGTTCAAGTTGCTCAGTTATATTCTTATGGTAATCTGATACTGTATTTTGTAAAAATGTAAAAATGATTACATTTACGAAATAAAGACATTTTGATTTGATTTGATTGATTTGTACAAGTTTGTACAAGTGTGTACAAGGGTGTACAGGTTTGTACAAGGTTGTACAAGTGTGTACAAGGTTGTACAAGTGTGTACAAGGGTGTACAAGTTTGTACAAGTGTGTACAAGTTTGTACAAGTGTGTACAAGTTTGTACAAGTTTGTACAAATGTATACAAGGGTGTACAAAAGTGTACAAGGGTGCACAAGTTTGTAAAAGGTTGTACATGTGTGTACAAGGGTGTACAAGTGTGTACAAGGGTGCACAAGTGTGTACAAGGGTGTACAATCGTGTACAAGCTTGTACAAGTGTGTACAAGGGTGTACAGGTTTGTACAAGGTTGTACAAGTGTGTACAAGGGTGTACAAATGTATACAAGGATGTAAAAGTTTGTACAAGTGTGTACAAGTTTGTACAAGGTTGTACAAGTAAGTACAAGTTTGTACAAGAATGTACAAGTGTGTACAAGGTTTTACAATTGTGTAAAAGGTTGTACAAGTGTGTACAAGTTTGTACAAGTGTGTACAAGCTTGTACAAGTGTGTACAAGGTTGTACAAGTGTGTACAAGGTTGTACAAGTGTGTACAAGCTTGTACAAGTGTGTACAAGGTTGTACAAGTGTGTACAAGGTTGTTCAAGTGTGTACATGTTTGTACAAGTGTGTTTAAGTTTGTACAAGGTTGTACAAATGTGTACAAGGGTGTACAAAAGTGTTCAAGGGTGCACAAGTTTGTACAAGGGTGTACAAGTGTGTACAAGCTTGTACAAGTGTGTACAAGGGTGTACAGGTTTGTACAAGGTTGTACAAGTGTGTACAAGGGTGTACAAGTATGTACAAGAATGTAAAATTTTGTACAAGTGTGTACAAGGGTGTACAAGTGTGTACAAGGTTGTACAAGTGTGTACAAGGTTTTACAATTGTGTACAAGGTTGTACAAGTGTGTACAAGGTTGTACAAGTGTGTACGAGATTGTACAAGTGTGTACAAGGTTGTACAAGTGTGTACAAGGCTGTACAAGCGTGTACAAGGTTGTACAAGTGTACACAAGTTTGTACAAATGTATACAAGAGTGTACAAAAGTGTACAAGGGTGCACAAGTTTGTACAAGGGTGTACAAGTGTGTACAAGCTTGTACAAGTGTGTACAAGCTTGTACAAGCGTGTACAAGGGTGTACAGGTTTGTACAATTTTGTACAAGTGTTTACAAGGGTGTACAAGTATGTACAAGAATGTACAAGTTTGTACAAGTGTGTACAAGTTTGTAAAAGGTTGTACATGTGTGTACATAGGTGTACAAGTGTGTACATAGGTGTACAAGTGTGTACAAGGGTGCACAAGTGTGTACAAGGGTGTACAATCGTGTACAAGCTTGTACAAGTGTGTACAAGGGTGTACAGGTTTGTACAAGGTTGTACAAGTGTGTACAAGGGTGTACAAATGTATACAAGGATGTAAAAGTTTGTACAAGTGTGTACAAGTTTGTACAAGGTTGTACAAGTA
The DNA here is from genome assembly GCF_028750875.1 of Macrosteles quadrilineatus. Classification (NCBI taxonomy): domain Eukaryota; kingdom Metazoa; phylum Arthropoda; class Insecta; order Hemiptera; family Cicadellidae; genus Macrosteles; species Macrosteles quadrilineatus. The sequence goes on from NW_026542720.1 coordinate 257,274, forward strand.
AGTACAAGTTTGTACAAGAATGTTCAAGTGTGTACAAGGTTTTACAATTGTGTAAAAGGTTGTACAAGTGTGTACAAGGTTGTACAAGTGTGTACAAGCTTGTACAAGTGTGTACAAGGTTGTACAAGTGTGTACAAGGTTGTACAAGTGTGTACAAGCTTGTACAAGTGTGTACAAGGTTGTACAAGTGTGTACAAGCTTGTACAAGTGTGTACAAGGTTGTACAAGTGTGTACAAGGTTGTTCAAGTGTGTACATGTTTGTACAAGTGTGTTTAAGTTTGTACAAGGTTGTACAAATGTGTACAAGGGTGTACAAAAGTGTTCAAGGGTGCACAAGTTTGTACAAGGGTGTACAAGTGTGTACAAGCTTGTACAAGTGTGTACAAGCTTGTACAAGTGTGTACAAGCTTGTACAAGTGTGTACAAGGGTGTACAGGTTTGTACAAGGTTGTACAAGTGTGTACAAGGGTGTACAAGTATGTACAAGAATGTAAAATTTTGTACAAGTGTGTACAAGGGTGTACAAGTGTGTACAAGGTTGTAAAAGTGTGTACAAGGTTTTACAATTGTGTACAAGGTTGTACAAGTGTGTACAAGGTTGTACGAGTGTGTATGAGGTTGTACAAGTGTGTACAAGGTTGTACAAGTGTGTACAAGTTTGTACAAGTGTGTACAAGGTTGTACAAGTGTACACAAGTTTGTACAAGTGTGTACAAGTTTGTACAAGTGTGTACAATAAGTAGATAGATAGTCTTATTAGGGAAAGCATATGAATCGATTAAAATTGTATGTTACCAAGTACCAACATTTGTGAATAAAACTATTACAACATGTAATAATTCCACTGTTAAGTAAGTTTCAGCAGTTAAAGAGTCCCTGAAGCCAACACCAAGTACAAGGTCACCACAACACGACATGACTTCATCGCCATCGCATAGTCAGCACTCGCAGTCCATTCAACCCCGACGCCGTGATGCTGCCCAAGTCGCCGTCCTAGCTCTGCTCGCCGCTATCCTTCTCATATGGCAACCTACTCTATCAGCTGGCGCGGAAATTCCAACGCATATCGTGACCGGAATAATTTAGTGAAGTCTCATAAATCGTAAATCCACATCATTCTGTCGCGCCACTGAAATAACCAAATCGATCCCTAAATCTCATCAAACATCTTATTAGTCTGGATAATAATATTAACAATCTTACTCATTATTTCAGCATATTTCATCCATATACTCAATATTAAAATGAATCTAATCACAAAACCTCAAACCCCTCAAAAAGACTATTAATATAACAAAGTTTTACCCGGAATAAATCATTTATAATCTCAACGTAAAAAAATAATTTATAATAATAATTGAAAAAAAAAAAATATATAAACATTTTAACAAACAGCTAATATTTAAATAGTTCAAAATTAATGAAACAATCAATTAACTTAAGGAGACCCGATGGGGCGAAAGAAGACGTGAGCGACTATGAGCTGAACACCACCAGCTCATTCTACCGCGTCGCTGGAAGGGTCGCGAAACAAGAAAATGCGCCGATCCTCAAGATCGCGTCGCGTCGCAGGAAGGGGGGAAGAAGAGTCGGAACGCACATCAAGATATCCGTTCGATTCCCACCTTAGCGATTGATGTTTCCGCGTATCTCCTTAAGTTGTTTTTTTTTTCTTTTTTATTGTCAACCGGTGGTAGGTTGACGTTTTAACCAGGGGGGTGTAAGAAAGGGGATTAACCCCGTACCCACGGTGCTCATCTATGCAGACACTCTGTTCACATTACACTTAGTCGACCAGTTGGTGTGAACAGAGTTGAACAGTAGCATGAGCATCGATTTACAAATTCCTTTCCCAGCTGATGTGAGCTAGGCGATGACCGGTAGGGCTGACTTCCAAGAAACACCGTTAACCTATTAGCCACACACCCTATCGGTAATCAGCCAATGAGAAGGGCTAATGATGAAGATGGAGGGGTCAAGACTCTTGGAGCTGGAGGATCTGAAGGAAAACATCGAGGAGATCACCACGGGCCACCGGAGAAAGAAGATCGGGAGTTTGGGAGTGCGTGTATCGGTGTGTGTGCTTCTGGGACAATAGACAGTATGTAGAAAGAATAAAATATCTAACTAACACTTTGTCAAACATAAAAGTCATATAATTTGTCAGTAACTAATTCTTTTATATTTTCAATTGATTTTCTTTTCTTGTAAATTTAACGTTGCAAATTAATTTATCTTATTATTGTTGTTTTTTGCATTTTCAAAGTTTTCTTTTGCTGTTGTAACACTTTTAACTTTTGTTGTTTTCATAATTTAAATTTTTGTTCATTACACGTTGAGTAACACCCTTAAGCAGTCTTATGTCTCATTGACCTAACACCTCTTGACTAAGCTAAGCGAGTGAATTATTTTAGGAAACTTAAACTTAAAGTGAGGCATGGGACTCGCATTGTACACCCTTGTAAACACTTGTACAACCTTGTACAAACCTGTACACCCTTGTACACACTTGTACAAGCTTGTACACACTTGTACAAGCTTGTACACACTTGTACACCCTTGTACAAACTTGTGCACCCTTGTACACTTATGTACACCCTTGTATACATTTGTACAACCTTGTACAAACTTGTACACAATTGTACAAACTTGTACACACTTGTACAAACTTGTACACCCTTGTACACACTTGTACAACCTTGTACACACTTGTACAACCTTGTACACACATGTCCAACCTTGTACACAATTGTACAACCTTGTACAACCTTGTACACACTTGTACAACCTTGTACACACTTGTACAACCTTGTACACACTTGTACAACCTTGTACACACTTGTACACCTTTGTACACACTTGTACAACCTTGTACACACTTGTACAACCTTGTACACACTTGTACAACCTTGTACACACTTTTTCAACCTTGTACACACTTATACAACCTTGTACACACTTGTACAACCTTGTATACACTTGTACAACCTTGTACACACTTGTACAACCTTGTACACACTTGTACAACCTTGTAAAAACTTGTACAACCTTGTACACACTTGTACACCCTTGTACACACTTGTACAAGCTTGTACACACTTGTACAACCTTGTACACACTTGTACACACTTGTGCACCCTTGTACACTTTTGTACACCCTTGTACACATTTGTACAACCTTGTACAAACTTAAACACACTTGTACAAACATGTACACACTTGAACAACCATGTACACACTTGTACAACCTTGTACACACTTGTACAAGCTTGTACACACTTGTACAAACTTGTACACACTTGTACAACCTTGTACACACTTGTACAACCTTGTACACAATTGTAAAACCTTGTACACACTTGTACAACCTTGTACACACTTGTACAACCTTGTACACACTTGTACAACCTTGTACAACCTTGTACAAACTTGTACACACTTGTACAAACTTTTACATCCTTGTACACATTTGTACACCCTTGTACACACTTGTACAAACTTGTACATTCTTGTACATACTTGTACACCCTTGTACACACTTGTACAACCTTGTACAAACCTGTAAACTCTTGTACAAACTTGAAACAAGCATGTACACGATTGTACAAGCTTGTACACGATTGTACACCCTTGTACACACTTGTGCACCCTTGTACACACTTGTACAACCTTGTACACACTTGTACAACCTTGTACACACTTGTACAACCTTGTACACACTTGTACAACCTTGTACACACTTGTACAACCTTGTACAACCTTGTACAAACTTGTACACACTTGTACAAACTTTTACATCCTTGTACACATTTGTACATCCTTGTACACACTTGTAAAAACTTGTACATTCTTGTACATACTTGTACACCCTTGTACACACTTGTACAAACTTGTACATTCTTGTACATACTTGTACACCCTTGTACACACTTGTACAACCTTGTACAAACCTGTAAACCCTTGTACAAGCTTGTACACACTTGTACAAGCTTGTAAACACTTGTACACCCTTGTACAAACTTGTGCACCCTTGTACACTTTTGTACACCCTTGTACACATTTGTACAACCTTGTACAAACTTGTACACACTTGAACAAACTTGTACACACTTGTACAACCTTGTACACACTTGTACACACTTGAACAAACTTGTACACACTTGTACAACCTTGTACACACTTGTACAACCTTGTACACACTTGTACAACCTTGTACACGCTTGTACAACCTTGTATACACTTGTACAACCTTGTACACACTTGTACAACCTTTTACACAATTGTAAAACCTTGTACACACTTGTACATTCTTGTACAAACTTGTACTTACTTGTACAACCTTGTACAAACTTGTACACACTTGTACAAACTTTTACATCCTTGTACACATTTGTACACCCTTGTACACACTTGTACAACCTTGTACAAACCTGTACACCCTTGTACACACTTGTACAAGCTTGTACACGATTGTACACCCTTGTACACACTTGTGCACCCTTGTATACATTTGTACAACCTTGTACAAACTTGTACACAATTGTACAAACTTGTACACACTTGTACAAACTTGTACACCCTTGTACACACTTGTACAACCTTGTACACACTTGTACAAACTTGTACACCCTTGTACACACTTGTACAACCTTGTACACACTTGTACAACCTTGTACACACTTGTACAACCTTGTACACAATTGTACAACCTTGTACAACCTTGTACACACTTGTACAACCTTGTACACACTTGTACAACCTTGTACACACTTGTACAACCTTGTAAAAACTTGTACAACCTTGTACACACTTGTACACCCTTGTACACACTTGTACAAGCTTGTACACACTTGTACAAGCTTGTACACACTTGTACAACCTTGTACACACTTGTTCACCCTTGTACACACTTGTACAACCTTTTACAAACTTGTACACACTTGTACAAAATTGTACATTCTTGTACATACTTGTACATCCTTGTACACATTTGTACAACCTAGTACAAACCTATACACCATTGTACACACTTGTACAAGCTTGTACACACTTGTACACCCTTGTACAAACTTGTGCACCCTTGTACACTTTTGTACACCCTTGTACACATTTGTACAACCTTGTACAAACTTAAACACACTTGTACAAACATGTACACACTTGAACAACCATGTACACACTTGTACAACCTTGTACACACTTGTACAAGCTTGTACACACTTGTACAACCTTGTACACACTTGTACATCCTTGTACACACTTGTACAACCTTGTACACACTTGTACAACCTTGTACACACTTGTACAACCTTGTACAACCTTGTACAACCTTGTACAAACTTGTACACACTTGTACAAACTTTTACATCCTTGTACACATTTGTACATCCTTGTACACACTTGTACAAACTTGTACATTCTTGTACATACTTGTACACCCTTGTACACACTTGTACAAACTTGTACATTCTTGTACATACTTGTACACCCTTGTACACACTTGTACAACCTTGTACAAACCTGTAAACCCTTGTACAAGCTTGTACACACTTGTACAAGCTTGTACACACTTGTACACCCTTGTACAAACTTGTACAACCTTGTACACACTTGTACAACCTTGTACAACCTTGTACACACTTGTACAAACTTTTACATCCTTGTACACATTTGTACATCCTTGTACACACTTGTACAAACTTGTACATTCTTGTACATACTTGTACATCCTTGTACACACTTGTACAAACTTGTACATTCTTGTACATACTTGTACACCCTTGTACACACTTGTACAAACTTGTACATTCTTGTACATACTTGTACACCCTTGTAAACACTTGTACAACCTTGTACAAACCTGTACACCCTTGTACACACTTGTACAAGCTTGTACACACTTGTACAAGCTTGTACACACTTGTACAAGCTTGTACACACTTGTACACCCTTGTACAAACTTGTGCACCCTTGTACACTTATGTACACCCTTGTATACATTTGTACAACCTTGTACAAACTTGTACACAATTGTACAAACTTGTACACACTTGTACAAACTTGTACACCCTTGTACACACTTGTACAACCTTGTACACACTTGTACAACCTTGTACACACATGTACAACCTTGTACACAATTGTACAACCTTGTACAACCTTGTACACACTTGTACAACCTTGTACACACTTGTACAACCTTGTACACACTTGTACAACCTTGTACACACTTGTACAACCTTGTACACACTTGTACACCTTTGTACACACTTGTACAACCTTGTACACACTTGTACAACCTTGTACACACTTGTACAACCTTGTACACACTTTTTCAACCTTGTACACACTTATACAACCTTGTACACACTTGTACAACCTTGTATACACTTGTACAACCTTGTACACACTTGTACAACCTTCTACACACTTGTACAACCTTGTAAAAACTTGTACAACCTTGTACACACTTGTACACCCTTGTACACACTTGTACAAGCTTGTACACACTTGTACAACCTTGTACACACTTGTATACACTTGTGCACCCTTGTACACTTTTGTACACCCTTGTACACATTTGTACAACCTTGTACAAACTTAAACACACTTGTACAAACATGTACACACTTGAACAACCATGTACACACTTGTACAACCTTGTACACACTTGTACAAGCTTGTACACACTTGTACAAACTTGTACACACTTGTACAACCTTGTACACACTTGTACAACCTTGTACACAATTGTAAAACCTTGTACACACTTGTACAACCTTGTACACACTTGTACAACCTTGTACACACTTGTACAACCTTGTACAACCTTGTACAAACTTGTACACACTTGTACAAACTTTTACATCCTTGTACACATTTGTACACCCTTGTACACACTTGTACAAACTTGTACATTCTTGTACATACTTGTACACCCTTGTACACACTTGTACAACCTTGTACAAACCTGTAAACTCTTGTACAAACTTGAAACAAGCATGTACACGATTGTACAAGCTTGTACACGATTGTACACCCTTGTACACACTTGTGCACCCTTGTACACACTTGTACAACCTTGTACACACTTGTACAACCTTGTACACACTTGTACAACCTTGTACACACTTGTACAACCTTGTACACACTTGTACAACCTTGTACAACCTTGTACAAACTTGTACACACTTGTACAAACTTTTACATCCTTGTACACATTTGTACATCCTTGTACACACTTGTACAAACTTGTACATTCTTGTACATACTTGTACACCCTTGTACACACTTGTACAAACTTGTACATTCTTGTACATACTTGTACACCCTTGTACACACTTGTACAACCTTGTACAAACCTGTAAACCCTTGTACAAGCTTGTACACACTTGTACAAGCTTGTACACACTTGTACACCCTTGTACAAACTTGTGCACCCTTGTACACTTTTGTACACCCTTGTACACATTTGTACAACCTTGTACAAACTTGTACACACTTGAACAAACTTGTACACACTTGTACAACCTTGTACACACTTGTACACACTTGAACAAACTTGTACACACTTGTACAACCTTGTACACACTTGTACAACCTTGTACACACTTGTACAACCTTGTACACGCTTGTACAACCTTGTACACACTTGTACAACCTTGTACACACTTGTACAACCTTTTACACAATTGTAAAACCTTGTACACACTTGTACATTCTTGTACAAACTTGTACTTACTTGTACAACCTTGTACAAACTTGTACACACTTGTACAAACTTTTACATCCTTGTACACATTTGTACACCCTTGTACACACTTGTACAACCTTGTACAAACCTGTACACCCTTGTACACACTTGTACAAGCTTGTACACGATTGTACACCCTTGTACACACTTGTGCACCCTTGTATACATTTGTACAACCTTGTACAAACTTGTACACAATTGTACAAACTTGTACACACTTGTACAAACTTGTACACCCTTGTACACACTTGTACAACCTTGTACACACTTGTACAAACTTGTACACCCTTGTACACACTTGTACAACCTTGTACACACTTGTACAACCTTGTACACACTTGTACAACCTTGTACACAATTGTACAACCTTGTACAACCTTGTACACACTTGTACAACCTTGTACACACTTGTACAACCTTGTACACACTTGTACAACCTTGTAAAAACTTGTACAACCTTGTACACACTTGTACACCCTTGTACACACTTGTACAAGCTTGTACACACTTGTACAAGCTTGTACACACTTGTACAACCTTGTACACACTTGTTCACCCTTGTACACACTTGTACAACCTTTTACAAACTTGTACACACTTGTACAAAATTGTACATTCTTGTACATACTTGTACATCCTTGTACACATTTGTACAACCTAGTACAAACCTGTACACCATTGTACACACTTGTACAAGCTTGTACACACTTGTACACCCTTGTACAAACTTGTGCACCCTTGTACACTTTTGTACACCCTTGTACACATTTGTACAACCTTGTACAAACTTAAACACACTTGTACAAACATGTACACACTTGAACAACCATGTACACACTTGTACAACCTTGTACACACTTGTACAAGCTTGTACACACTTGTACAACCTTGTACACACTTGTACAACCTTGTACACACTTGTACAACCTTGTACACAATTGTAAAACCTTGTACACACTTGTACAACCTTGTACAAACCTGTACACCCTTGTACACACTTGTACAACCTTGTACAAACCTGTACACCCTTGTACACACTTGTACAAGCTTGTACACGATTGTACACTCTTGTACACACTTGTGCAACCTTGTACACACTTGTGCAACCTTGTACACACTTGTACAACCTTGTAAACACTTGTACAACCTTGTACACACTTGTTCAAGCTTGTACACACTTGTACAACCTTGTACAAACCTGTACACCCTTGTACACATTTGTACACCCTTGTACAAACTTGTGCACCCTTGTACACTTTTGTACACCCTTGTACACATTTGTACAACCTTGTACAAACTTGTACACACTTGTACAAACTTGTACACACTTGTACAACCTTGTACACACTTGTACATCCTTGTACACACTTGTACAACCTTGTACACACTTGTACAACCTTGTACACAATTGTAAAACATTGTACACACTTAAACAACCTTGTACAAACTTGTACACACTTGTATAAACTTTTACATCCTTGTACACATTTGTACACCCTTGTACACACTTGTACAACCTTGTACAAACCTGTAAACCCTTGTACACACTTGTACAAGCTTGTACACGATTGTACAAGCTTGTACACGATTGTACACCCTTGTACACACTTGTGAACCCTTGTACACACTTGTACAACCTTGTACACACTTGTACAACCTTGTACACACTTGTACAACCTTGTACACACTTGTACAACCTTGTACAACCTACTACAAACTTGTACACACTTGTACAAACTTTTACATCCTTGTACACATTTGTACACCCTTGTACACACTTGTACAAACTTGTACATTCTTGTACATACTTGTACACCCTTGTACACACTTGTACAAACTTGTACATTCTTGTACATACTTGTACACCCTTGTACACACTTGTACAACCTTGTACAAACCTGTAAACCCTTGTACAAGCTTGTACACACTTGTACAAACTTGTACACACTTGTACACCCTTGTACAAACTTGTGCACCCTTGTACACTTTTGTACACCCTTGTACACATTTGTACAACCTTGTACAAACTTGTACACACTTGAACAAACTTGTACACACTTGTACAACCTTGTACACACTTGTACAACCTTGTACACACTTGTACAACCTTGTACACACTTGTACAAGCTTGTACACACTTGTACAACCTTGTACACACTTGTACAACCTTGTACACACTTGTACAACCTTTTACACAATTGTAAAACCTTGTACACACTTGTACATTCTTGTACAAACTTGTACTTACTTGTACAACCTTGTACAAACTTGTACACACTTGTACAAACTTTTACATCCTTGTACACATTTGTACACCCTTGTACACACTTGTACAACCTTGTACAAACCTGTACACCCTTGTACACACTTGTACAAGCTTGTACACGATTGTACACCCTTGTACACACTTGTGCACCCTTGTACACACTTGTACACCCTTGTACACACTTGTACAACCTTTTACAAACTTGTACACACTTGTACAAACTTGAACATTCTTGTACATACTTGTACACCCTTGTAAACACTTGTACAACCTTGTACAAACTTGTACACACTTGTACACACTTGTACAAGCTTGTACACACTTGTACAAGCTTGTACACACTTGTACACCCTTGTACAAACTTGTGCACCCTTGTACACACTTGTACAACCTTGTACACAATTGTACAACCTTGTACAACCATGTACACACTTGTACAACTTTGTACACACTTGTACAACCTTGTACACACTTGTACATCTTTGTACACATTTGTACAACCTTGTACACTATGATACAACCTTGTACACACTTGTACAACCTTGTACACACTTGTACAACCTTTTACAAACTTGTACACACTTGTACAAACTTGTACATTCTTTTGTACACCCTTGTACACACTTGTACAAGCTTGTACACACTTGTACAAGCTTGTACACACTTGTACACCCTTGTACAAACTTGTGCACCCTTGTACACTTTTGTACACCCTTGTATACATTGGTACAACCTTGTACAAACTTGTACACACTTGTACAAACTTGTACACACTTGTACAAACTTGTACACCCTTGTACACACTTGTACAACCTTGTACACACTTGTACAACCTTGTACACAATTGTACAAGCTTGTACAACCATGTACACACTTGTACAACCTTGTACACACTTGTACAACCTTGTACACACTTGTACACCTTTGTACACACTTATACAACCTTGTACACACTTGTACAACCTTGTACACACTTGTACAACCTTGTACACGTTTGTACAACCTTGTACACACTTGTACAACCTTGTACACACTTGTACAACCTTGTAAAAACTTGTACAAGCATGTACACGATTGTACACCCTTGTACACACTTGTGCACCCTTGTACACACTTGTACAACCTTGTACACACTTGTACAACCTTGTACACACTTGTACAACCTTGTACACACTTGTACAACCTTGTACACACTTGTACAAACTTGTACACACTTGTACAACCTTGTACACACTTGTACAACCTTGTACACACTTGTACAACCTTGTACACACTTGTACAACCTTTTACACAATTGTAAAACCTTGTACACACTTGTACATTCTTGTACAAACTTGTACTTACTTGTACAACCTTGTTCAAACTTGTACACACTTGTACAAACTTTTACATCCTTGTACACATTTGTACACCCTTGTACACACTTGTACAACCTTGTACAAACCTGTACACCCTTGTAAACACTTGTACAAGCTTGTACAAGATTGTACACCCTTGTACACACTTGTGCACCCTTGTACACACTTGTACACCCTTGTATACACTTGTATAACCTTTTACAAACTTGTACACACTTGTACAAACTTGTACATTCTTGTGCATACTTGTACACCCTTGTAAACACTTGTACAACCTTGTACAAACCTGTACACCCTTGTACACACTTGTACAAGCTTGTACACACTTGTACAAGCTTGTACACACTTGTACACCCTTGTACAAACTTGTGCACCCTTGTACACTTTTGTACACCCTTGTATACATTTGTACAACCTTGTACAAACTTGTACACAACTGTACAAACTTGTACACACTTGTACAAACTTGTACACCCTTGTACACACTTGTACAACCTTGTACACACTTGTACAACCTTGTACAAACCTGTACACCCTTGTACACACTTGTACATTCTTGTACATACTTGTACACCCTTGTAAACACTTGTACAACCTTGTACAAACCTGTACACCCTTGTACACACTTGTGCACCTTTTTACACACTTGTACACCCTTGTACACACTTGTACAACCTTTTACAAACTTGTACACACTTGTACAAACTTGTACATTCTTGTACATACTTGTACACCCTTGTAAACACTTGTACAACCTTGTACAAACCTGTACACCCTTGTACACACTTGTACAAGCTTGTACACACTTGTACACCCTTGTACACACTTGTACAACCTTGTACACACTTGTACAACCTTGTACACAATTGTACAACCTTGTACAACCTTGTACACACTTGTACAACCTTGTACACACTTGTACAACCTTGTACACACTTGTACAACCTTGTACACACTTGTACACCTTTGTACACACTTGTTCAACCTTGTACACACTTGTACAACCTTGTACACACTTGTACAACCTTGTACACACTTGTACAACCTTGTACACACTTGTACACACTTGTACAAACTTGTACATTCTTGTACATACTTGTACTCCCTTGTAAACACTTGTACAACCTTGTACAAACCTGTACACCCTTGTACACACTTGTACAAGCTTGTACACACTTGTACAAGCTTGTACACACTTGTACACCCTTGTACAAACTTGTGCACCCTTGTACACTTTTGTACACCCTTGTATACATTTGTACAACCTTGTACAAACTTGTACACAATTGTACAAACTTGTACACACTTGTACAAACTTGTACACCCTTGTACACACTTGTACAACCTTGTACACACTTGTACAACCTTGTACACACATGTACAACCTTGTACACAATTGTACAACCTTGTACAACCTTGTACACACTTGTACAACCTTGTACACACTTGTACAACCTTGTACACACTTGTACAACCTTGTACACACTTGTACACCTTTGTACACACTTGTACAACCATGTACACACTTGTACAACCTTGTACACACTTGTACAACCTTGTACACACTTTTTCAACCTTGTACACACTTATACAACCTTGTACACACTTGTACAACCTTGTATACACTTGTACAACCTTGTACACACTTGTACAACCTTGTACACACTTGTACAACCTTGTAAAAACTTGTACAACCTTGTATACACTTGTACACCCTTGTACACACTTGTACAAGCTTGTACACACTTGTACAACCTTGTACACACTTGTACACACTTGTGCACCCTTGTACACTTTTGTACACCCTTGTACACATTTGTACAACCTTGTACAAACTTAAACACACTTGTACAAACATGTACACATTTGAACAACCATGTACACACTTGTACAACCTTGTACACACTTGTACAAGCTTGTACACACTTGTACAAACTTGTACACACTTGTACAACCTTGTACACACTTGTACAACCTTGTACACAATTGTAAAACCTTGTACACACTTGTACAACCTTGTACAAACCTGTACACCCTTGTACACACTTGTACAAGCTTGTACACGATTGTACACTCTTGTACACACTTGTGCAACCTTGTACACACTTGTACAACCTTGTAAACACTTGTACAACCTTGTACAAACCTGTACACCCTTGTACACACTTGTACACCCTTGTACAAACTTGTGCACCCTTGTACACTTTTGTACACCCTTGTACACATTTGTACAACCTTGTACAAACTTGTACACACTTGTACAACCTTGTACACACTTGTACAACCTTGTACAACCTTGTACAAACTTGTACACACTTGTACAAACTTTTACATCCTTGTACACATTTGTACACCCTTGTACACACTTGTACAAACTTGTACATTCTTGTACATACTTGTACACCCTTGTACACACTTGTACAACCTTGTACAAACCTGTAAACCCTTGTACAAACTTGAAACAAGCATGTACACGATTGTACAAGCTTGTACACGATTGTACACCCTTGTACACACTTGTGCACCCTTGTACACACTTGTACAACCTTGTACACACTTGTACAACCTTGTACACACTTGTACAACCTTGTACACACTTGTACAACCTTGTACACACTTGTACAACCTTGTACAACCTTGTACAAACTTGTACACACTTGTACAAACTTTTACATCCTTGTACACATTTGTACATCCTTGTACACACTTGTACAAACTTGTACATTCTTGTACATACTTGTACACCCTTGTACACACTTGTACAAACTTGTACATTCTTGTACATACTTGTACACCCTTGTACACACTTGTACAACCTTGTACAAACCTGTAAACCCTTGTACAAGCTTGTACACACTTGTACAAGCTTGTACACACTTGTACACCCTTGTACAAACTTGTGCACCCTTGTACACTTTTGTACACCCTTGTACACATTTGTACAACCTTGTACAAACTTGTACACACTTGAACAAACTTGTACACACTTGTACAACCTTGTACACACTTGTACAACCTTGTACACACTTGTACAACCTTGTACACACTTGTACAACCTTGTACACGCTTGTACAACCTTGTACACACTTGTACAACCTTTTACACAATTGTAAAACCTTGTACACACTTGTACATTCTTGTACAAACTTGTACTTACTTGTACAACCTTGTACAAACTTGTACACACTTGTACAAACTTTTACATCCTTGTACACATTTGTACACCCTTGTACACACTTGTACAACCTTGTACAAACCTGTACACCCTTGTACACACTTGTACAAGCTTGTACACGATTGTACACCCTTGTACACACTTGTGCACCCTTGTATACATTTGTACAACCTTGTACAAACTTGTACACAATTGTACAAACTTGTACACACTTGTACAAACTTGTACACCCTTGTACACACTTGTACAACCTTGTACACACTTGTACAAACTTGTACACCCTTGTACACACTTGTACAACCTTGTACACACTTGTACAACCTTGTACACACTTGTACAACCTTGTACACAATTGTACAACCTTGTACAACCTTGTACACACTTGTACAACCTTGTACACACTTGTACAACCTTGTACACACTTGTACAACCTTGTAAAAACTTGTACAACCTTGTACACACTTGTACACCCTTGTACACACTTGTACAAGCTTGTACACACTTGTACAAGCTTGTACACACTTGTACAACCTTGTACACACTTGTTCACCCTTGTACACACTTGTACACCCTTGTACACACTTGTACAAGCTTGTACACACTTGTACAAGCTTGTACACACTTGTACAACCTTGTACACACTTGTTCACCCTTGTACACACTTGTACAACCTTTTACAAACTTGTACACACTTGTACAAAATTGTACATTCTTGTACATACTTGTACATCCTTGTACACATTTGTACAACCTAGTACAAACCTGTACACCATTGTACACACTTGTACAAGCTTGTACACACTTGTACACCCTTGTACAAACTTGTGCACCCTTGTACACTTTTGTACACCCTTGTACACATTTGTACAACCTTGTACAAACTTAAACACACTTGTACAAACATGTACACACTTGAACAACCATGTACACACTTGTACAACCTTGTACACACTTGTACAAGCTTGTACACACTTGTACAACCTTGTACACACTTGTACAACCTTGTACACACTTGTACAACCTTGTACACAATTGTAAAACCTTGTACACACTTGTACAACCTTGTACAAACCTGTACACCCTTGTACACACTTGTACAACCTTGTACAAACCTGTACACCCTTGTACACACTTGTACAAGCTTGTACACGATTGTACACTCTTGTACACACTTGTGCAACCTTGTACACACTTGTGCAACCTTGTACACACTTGTACAACCTTGTAAACACTTGTACAACCTTGTACACACTTGTTCAAGCTTGTACACACTTGTACAACCTTGTACAAACCTGTACACCCTTGTACACACTTGTACACCCTTGTACAAACTTGTGCACCCTTGTACACTTTTGTACACCCTTGTACACATTTGTACAACCTTGTACAAACTTGTACACACTTGTACAAACTTGTACACACTTGTACAACCTTGTACACACTTGTACATCCTTGTACACACTTGTACAACCTTGTACACACTTGTACAACCTTGTACACAATTGTAAAACATTGTACACACTTAAACAAACTTGTACAAACTTGTACACACTTGTATAAACTTTTACTTCCTTGTACACATTTGTACACCCTTGTACACACTTGTACAACCTTGTACAAACCTGTAAACCCTTGTACACACTTGTACAAGCTTGTACACGATTGTACAAGCTTGTACACGATTGTACACCCTTGTACACACTTGTGAACCCTTGTACACACTTGTACAACCTTGTACACACTTGTACAACCTTGTACACACTTGTACAACCTTGTACAACCTACTACAAACTTGTACACACTTGTACAAACTTTTACATCCTTGTACACATTTGTACACCCTTGTACACACTTGTACAAACTTGTACATTCTTGTACATACTTGTACACCCTTGTACACACTTGTACAAACTTGTACATTCTTGTACATACTTGTACACCCTTGTACACACTTGTACAACCTTGTACAAACCTGTAAACCCTTGTACAAGCTTGTACACACTTGTACAAGCTTGTACACACTTGTACACCCTTGTACAAACTTGTACAACCTTGTACAAACTTGTACACACTTGAACAAACTTGTACACACTTGTACAACCTTGTACACACTTGTACAACCTTGTACACACTTGTACAACCTTGTACAAACCTGTAAACCCTTGTACAACCTTGTACACACTTGTACAACCTTGTACACACTTGTACAACCTTGTACAACCTACTACAAACTTGTACACACTTGTACAAACTTTTACATCCTTGTACACATTTGTACACCCTTGTACACACTTGTACAAACTTGTACATTCTTGTACATACTTGTACACCCTTGTACACACTTGTACAAACCTGTACACCCTTGTACACACTTGTACAAGCTTGTACACGATTGTACACATTTGTACAACCTTGTACAAACTTGTACACACTTGTACAACCTTGTACACACTTGTACAACCTTGTACAACCTTGTACAAACTTGTACACACTTGTACAAACTTTTACATCCTTGTACACATTTGTACATCCTTGTACACACTTGTACAAACTTGTACATTCTTGTACATACTTGTACACCCTTGTACACACTTGTACAAACTTGTACATTCTTGTACATACTTGTACACCCTTGTACACACTTGTACAACCTTGTACAAACCTGTAAACCCTTGTACAAGCTTGTACACACTTGTACAAGCTTGTACACACTTGTACACCCTTGTACAAACTTGTGCACCCTTGTACACTTTTGTACACCCTTGTACACATTTGTACAACCTTGTACAAACTTGTACACACTTGAACAAACTTGTACACACTTGTACAACCTTGTACACACTTGTACAACCTTGTACACACTTGTACAACCTTGTACACACTTGTACAACCTTGTACACGCTTGTACAACCTTGTACACACTTGTACAACCTTTTACACAATTGTAAAACCTTGTACACACTTGTACATTCTTGTACAAACTTGTACTTACTTGTACAACCTTGTACAAACTTGTACACACTTGTACAAACTTTTACATCCTTGTACACATTTGTACACCCTTGTACACACTTGTACAACCTTGTACAAACCTGTACACCCTTGTACACACTTGTACAAGCTTGTACACGATTGTACACCCTTGTACACACTTGTGCACCCTTGTATACATTTGTACAACCTTGTACAAACTTGTACACAATTGTACAAACTTGTACACACTTGTACAAACTTGTACACCCTTGTACACACTTGTACAACCTTGTACACACTTGTACAAACTTGTACACCCTTGTACACACTTGTACAACCTTGTACACACTTGTACAACCTTGTACACACTTGTACAACCTTGTACACAATTGTACAACCTTGTACAACCTTGTACACACTTGTACAACCTTGTACACACTTGTACAACCTTGTACACACTTGTACAACCTTGTAAAAACTTGTACAGCCTTGTACACACTTGTACACCCTTGTACACACTTGTACAAGCTTGTACACACTTGTACAACCTTGTACACACTTGTACAACCTTGTACACACTTGTACAACCTTGTACACAATTGTACAACCTTGTACAACCTTGTACACACTTGTACAACCTTGTACACACTTGTACAACCTTGTACACACTTGTACAACCTTGTAAAAACTTGTACACCCTTGTACACACTTGTACAACCTTGTACAAACCTGTAAACCCTTGTACACACTTGTACAAGCTTGTACACGATTGTACAAGCTTGTACACGATTGTACAACCTTGTACACACTTGTACAACCTTGTACACAATTGTACAACCTTGTACAACCTTGTACACACTTGTACAACCTTGTACACACTTGTACAACCTTGTACACACTTGTACAACCTTGTAAAAACTTGTACAACCTTGTACACACTTGTACACCCTTGTACACACTTGTACAAGCTTGTACACACTTGTACAAGCTTGTACACACTTGTACAACCTTGTACACACTTGTTCACCCTTGTACACACTTGTACACCCTTGTACACACTTGTACAAGCTTGTACACACTTGTACAAGCTTGTACACACTTGTACAACCTTGTACACACTTGTTCACCCTTGTACACACTTGTACAACCTTTTACAAACTTGTACACACTTGTACAAAATTGTACATTCTTGTACATACTTGTACATCCTTGTACACATTTGTACAACCTAGTACAAACCTGTACACCATTGTACACACTTGTACAAGCTTGTACACACTTGTACACCCTTGTACAAACTTGTGCACCCTTGTACACTTTTGTACACCCTTGTACACATTTGTACAACCTTGTACAAACTTAAACACACTTGTACAAACATGTACACACTTGAACAACCATGTACACACTTGTACAACCTTGTACACACTTGTACAAGCTTGTACACACTTGTACAACCTTGTACACACTTGTACAACCTTGTACACACTTGTACAACCTTGTACACAATTGTAAAACCTTGTACACACTTGTACAACCTTGTACAAACCTGTACACCCTTGTACACACTTGTACAACCTTGTACAAACCTGTACACCCTTGTACACACTTGTACAAGCTTGTACACGATTGTACACTCTTGTACACACTTGTGCAACCTTGTACACACTTGTGCAACCTTGTACACACTTGTACAACCTTGTAAACACTTGTACAACCTTGTACACACTTGTTCAAGCTTGTACACACTTGTACAACCTTGTACAAACCTGTACACCCTTGTACACACTTGTACACCCTTGTACAAACTTGTGCACCCTTGTACACTTTTGTACACCCTTGTACACATTTGTACAACCTTGTACAAACTTGTACACACTTGTACAAACTTGTACACACTTGTACAACCTTGTACACACTTGTACATCCTTGTACACACTTGTACAACCTTGTACACACTTGTACAACCTTGTACACAATTGTAAAACATTGTACACACTTAAACAAACTTGTACAAACTTGTACACACTTGTATAAACTTTTACTTCCTTGTACACATTTGTACACCCTTGTACACACTTGTACAACCTTGTACAAACCTGTAAACCCTTGTACACACTTGTACAAGCTTGTACACGATTGTACAAGCTTGTACACGATTGTACACCCTTGTACACACTTGTGAACCCTTGTACACACTTGTACAACCTTGTACACACTTGTACAACCTTGTACACACTTGTACAACCTTGTACAACCTACTACAAACTTGTACACACTTGTACAAACTTTTACATCCTTGTACACATTTGTACACCCTTGTACACACTTGTACAAACTTGTACATTCTTGTACATACTTGTACACCCTTGTACACACTTGTACAAACTTGTACATTCTTGTACATACTTGTACACCCTTGTACACACTTGTACAACCTTGTACAAACCTGTAAACCCTTGTACAAGCTTGTACACACTTGTACAAGCTTGTACACACTTGTACACCCTTGTACAAACTTGTACAACCTTGTACAAACTTGTACACACTTGAACAAACTTGTACACACTTGTACAACCTTGTACACACTTGTACAACCTTGTACACACTTGTACAACCTTGTACAAACCTGTAAACCCTTGTACAACCTTGTACACACTTGTACAACCTTGTACACACTTGTACAACCTTGTACAACCTACTACAAACTTGTACACACTTGTACAAACTTTTACATCCTTGTACACATTTGTACACCCTTGTACACACTTGTACAAACTTGTACATTCTTGTACATACTTGTACACCCTTGTACACACTTGTACAAACCTGTACACCCTTGTACACACTTGTACAAGCTTGTACACGATTGTACACATTTGTACAACCTTGTACAAACTTGTACACACTTGTACAACCTTGTACACACTTGTACAACCTTGTACAACCTTGTACAAACTTGTACACACTTGTACAAACTTTTACATCCTTGTACACATTTGTACATCCTTGTACACACTTGTACAAACTTGTACATTCTTGTACATACTTGTACACCCTTGTACACACTTGTACAAACTTGTACATTCTTGTACATACTTGTACACCCTTGTACACACTTGTACAACCTTGTACAAACCTGTAAACCCTTGTACAAGCTTGTACACACTTGTACAAGCTTGTACACACTTGTACACCCTTGTACAAACTTGTGCACCCTTGTACACTTTTGTACACCCTTGTACACATTTGTACAACCTTGTACAAACTTGTACACACTTGAACAAACTTGTACACACTTGTACAACCTTGTACACACTTGTACAACCTTGTACACACTTGTACAACCTTGTACACACTTGTACAACCTTGTACACGCTTGTACAACCTTGTACACACTTGTACAACCTTTTACACAATTGTAAAACCTTGTACACACTTGTACATTCTTGTACAAACTTGTACTTACTTGTACAACCTTGTACAAACTTGTACACACTTGTACAAACTTTTACATCCTTGTACACATTTGTACACCCTTGTACACACTTGTACAACCTTGTACAAACCTGTACACCCTTGTACACACTTGTACAAGCTTGTACACGATTGTACACCCTTGTACACACTTGTGCACCCTTGTATACATTTGTACAACCTTGTACAAACTTGTACACAATTGTACAAACTTGTACACACTTGTACAAACTTGTACACCCTTGTACACACTTGTACAACCTTGTACACACTTGTACAAACTTGTACACCCTTGTACACACTTGTACAACCTTGTACACACTTGTACAACCTTGTACACACTTGTACAACCTTGTACACAATTGTACAACCTTGTACAACCTTGTACACACTTGTACAACCTTGTACACACTTGTACAACCTTGTACACACTTGTACAACCTTGTAAAAACTTGTACAGCCTTGTACACACTTGTACACCCTTGTACACACTTGTACAAGCTTGTACACACTTGTACAAGCTTGTACACACTTGTACAACCTTGTACACACTTGTTCACCCTTGTACACACTTGTACACCCTTGTACACACTTGTACAAGCTTGTACACACTTGTACAAGCTTGTACACACTTGTACAACCTTGTACGAACTTGTTCACCCTTGTACACACTTGTACAACCTTTTACAAACTTGTACACACTTGTACAAAATTGTACATTCTTGTACATACTTGTACATCCTTGTACACATTTGTACAACCTAGTACAAACCTGTACACCATTGTACACACTTGTACAAGCTTGTACACACTTGTACACCCTTGTACAAACTTGTGCACCCTTGTACACTTTTGTACACCCTTGTACACATTTGTACAACCTTGTACAAACTTAAACACACTTGTACAAACATGTACACACTTGAACAACCATGTACACACTTGTACAACCTTGTACACACTTGTACAAGCTTGTACACACTTGTACAACCTTGTACACACTTGTACAACCTTGTACACACTTGTACAACCTTGTACACAATTGTAAAACCTTGTACACACTTGTACAACCTTGTACAAACCTGTACACCCTTGTACACACTTGTACAACCTTGTACAAACCTGTACACCCTTGTACACACTTGTACAAGCTTGTACACGATTGTACACTCTTGTACACACTTGTGCAACCTTGTACACACTTGTGCAACCTTGTACACACTTGTACAACCTTGTAAACACTTGTACAACCTTGTACACACTTGTTCAAGCTTGTACACACTTGTACAACCTTGTACAAACCTGTACACCCTTGTACACACTTGTACACCCTTGTACAAACTTGTGCACCCTTGTACACTTTTGTACACCCTTGTACACATTTGTACAACCTTGTACAAACTTGTACACACTTGTACAAACTTGTACACACTTGTACAACCTTGTACACACTTGTACATCCTTGTACACACTTGTACAACCTTGTACACACTTGTACAACCTTGTACACAATTGTAAAACATTGTACACACTTAAACAAACTTGTACAAACTTGTACACACTTGTATAAACTTTTACTTCCTTGTACACATTTGTACACCCTTGTACACACTTGTACAACCTTGTACAAACCTGTAAACCCTTGTACACACTTGTACAAGCTTGTACACGATTGTACAAGCTTGTACACGATTGTACACCCTTGTACACACTTGTGAACCCTTGTACACACTTGTACAACCTTGTACACACTTGTACAACCTTGTACACACTTGTACAACCTTGTACAACCTACTACAAACTTGTACACACTTGTACAAACTTTTACATCCTTGTACACATTTGTACACCCTTGTACACACTTGTACAAACTTGTACATTCTTGTACATACTTGTACACCCTTGTACACACTTGTACAAACTTGTACATTCTTGTACATACTTGTACACCCTTGTACACACTTGTACAACCTTGTACAAACCTGTAAACCCTTGTACAAGCTTGTACACACTTGTACAAGCTTGTACACACTTGTACACCCTTGTACAAACTTGTACAACCTTGTACAAACTTGTACACACTTGAACAAACTTGTACACACTTGTACAACCTTGTACACACTTGTACAACCTTGTACACACTTGTACAACCTTGTACAAACCTGTAAACCCTTGTACAACCTTGTACACACTTGTACAACCTTGTACACACTTGTACAACCTTGTACAACCTACTACAAACTTGTACACACTTGTACAAACTTTTACATCCTTGTACACATTTGTACACCCTTGTACACACTTGTACAAACTTGTACATTCTTGTACATACTTGTACACCCTTGTACACACTTGTACAAACCTGTACACCCTTGTACACACTTGTACAAGCTTGTACACGATTGTACACATTTGTACAACCTTGTACAAACTTGTACACACTTGTACAACCTTGTACACACTTGTACAACCTTGTACAACCTTGTACAAACTTGTACACACTTGTACAAACTTTTACATCCTTGTACACATTTGTACACCCTTGTACACACTTGTACAAACTTGTACATTCTTGTACATACTTGTACACCCTTGTACACACTTGTACAACCTTGTACAAACCTGTAAACCCTTGTACAAACTTGAAACAAGCATGTACACGATTGTACAAGCTTGTACACGATTGTACACCCTTGTACACACTTGTGCACCCTTGTACACACTTGTACAACCTTGTACACACTTGTACAACCTTGTACACACTTGTACAACCTTGTACACACTTGTACAACCTTGTACACACTTGTACAACCTTGTACAACCTTGTACAAACTTGTACACACTTGTACAAACTTTTACATCCTTGTACACATTTGTACATCCTTGTACACACTTGTACAAACTTGTACATTCTTGTACATACTTGTACACCCTTGTACACACTTGTACAAACTTGTACATTCTTGTACATACTTGTACACCCTTGTACACACTTGTACAACCTTGTACAAACCTGTAAACCCTTGTACAAGCTTGTACACACTTGTACAAGCTTGTACACACTTGTACACCCTTGTACAAACTTGTGCACCCTTGTACACTTTTGTACACCCTTGTACACATTTGTACAACCTTGTACAAACTTGTACACACTTGAACAAACTTGTACACACTTGTACAACCTTGTACACACTTGTACAACCTTGTACACACTTGTACAACCTTGTACACACTTGTACAACCTTGTACACGCTTGTACAACCTTGTACACACTTGTACAACCTTTTACACAATTGTAAAACCTTGTACACACTTGTACATTCTTGTACAAACTTGTACTTACTTGTACAACCTTGTACAAACTTGTACACACTTGTACAAACTTTTACATCCTTGTACACATTTGTACACCCTTGTACACACTTGTACAACCTTGTACAAACCTGTACACCCTTGTACACACTTGTACAAGCTTGTACACGATTGTACACCCTTGTACACACTTGTGCACCCTTGTATACATTTGTACAACCTTGTACAAACTTGTACACAATTGTACAAACTTGTACACACTTGTACAAACTTGTACACCCTTGTACACACTTGTACAACCTTGTACACACTTGTACAAACTTGTACACCCTTGTACACACTTGTACAACCTTGTACACACTTGTACAACCTTGTACACACTTGTACAACCTTGTACACAATTGTACAACCTTGTACAACCTTGTACACACTTGTACAACCTTGTACACACTTGTACAACCTTGTACACACTTGTACAACCTTGTAAAAACTTGTACAACCTTGTACACACTTGTACACCCTTGTACACACTTGTACAAGCTTGTACACACTTGTACAAGCTTGTACACACTTGTACAACCTTGTACACACTTGTTCACCCTTGTACACACTTGTACACCCTTGTACACACTTGTACAAGCTTGTACACACTTGTACAAGCTTGTACACACTTGTACAACCTTGTACACACTTGTTCACCCTTGTACACACTTGTACAACCTTTTACAAACTTGTACACACTTGTACAAAATTGTACATTCTTGTACATACTTGTACATCCTTGTACACATTTGTACAACCTAGTACAAACCTGTACACCATTGTACACACTTGTACAAGCTTGTACACACTTGTACACCCTTGTACAAACTTGTGCACCCTTGTACACTTTTGTACACCCTTGTACACATTTGTACAACCTTGTACAAACTTAAACACACTTGTACAAACATGTACACACTTGAACAACCATGTACACACTTGTACAACCTTGTACACACTTGTACAAGCTTGTACACACTTGTACAACCTTGTACACACTTGTACAACCTTGTACACACTTGTACAACCTTGTACACAATTGTAAAACCTTGTACACACTTGTACAACCTTGTACAAACCTGTACACCCTTGTACACACTTGTACAACCTTGTACAAACCTGTACACCCTTGTACACACTTGTACAAGCTTGTACACGATTGTACACTCTTGTACACACTTGTGCAACCTTGTACACACTTGTGCAACCTTGTACACACTTGTACAACCTTGTAAACACTTGTACAACCTTGTACACACTTGTTCAAGCTTGTACACACTTGTACAACCTTGTACAAACCTGTACACCCTTGTACACACTTGTACACCCTTGTACAAACTTGTGCACCCTTGTACACTTTTGTACACCCTTGTACACATTTGTACAACCTTGTACAAACTTGTACACACTTGTACAAACTTGTACACACTTGTACAACCTTGTACACACTTGTACATCCTTGTACACACTTGTACAACCTTGTACACACTTGTAAAACCTTGTACACAATTGTAAAACATTGTACACACTTAAACAAACTTGTACAAACTTGTACACACTTGTATAAACTTTTACTTCCTTGTACACATTTGTACACCCTTGTACACACTTGTACAACCTTGTACAAACCTGTAAACCCTTGTACACACTTGTACAAGCTTGTACACGATTGTACAAGCTTGTACACGATTGTACACCCTTGTACACACTTGTGAACCCTTGTACACACTTGTACAACCTTGTACACACTTGTACAACCTTGTACACACTTGTACAACCTTGTACAACCTACTACAAACTTGTACACACTTGTACAAACTTTTACATCCTTGTACACATTTGTACACCCTTGTACACACTTGTACAAACTTGTACATTCTTGTACATACTTGTACACCCTTGTACACACTTGTACAAACTTGTACATTCTTGTACATACTTGTACACCCTTGTACACACTTGTACAACCTTGTACAAACCTGTAAACCCTTGTACAAGCTTGTACACACTTGTACAAGCTTGTACACACTTGTACACCCTTGTACAAACGTGTGCACCCTTGTACACTTTTGTACACCCTTGTACACATTTGTACAACCTTGTACAAACTTGTACACACTTGAACAAACTTGTACACACTTGTACAACCTTGTACATACTTGTACAACCTTGTACACACTTGTCCAACCTTGTACACGCTTGTACAACCTTGTACACACTTGTACAACCTTTTACACAATTGTAAAACCTTGTACACACTTGTACATTCTTGTACAAACTTGTACTTACTTGTACAACCTTGTACAAACTTGTACACACTTGTACAAACTTTTACATCCTTGTACACATTTGTACACCCTTGTACACACTTGTACAACCTTGTACAAACCTGTACACCCTTGTACACACTTGTACAAGCTTGTACACGATTGTACACCCTTGTACACACTTGTGCACCCTTGTATACATTTGTACAACCTTGTACAAACTTGTACACAATTGTACAAACTTGTACACACTTGTACAAACTTGTACACCCTTGTACACACTTGTACAACCTTGTACACACTTGTACAAACTTGTACACCCTTGTACACACTTGTACAACCTTGTACACACTTGTACAACCTTGTACACACTTGTACAACCTTGTACACAATTGTACAACCTTGTACAACCTTGTACACACTTGTACAACCTTGTACACACTTGTACAACCTTGTACACACTTGTACAACCTTGTAAAAACTTGTACAACCTTGTACACACTTGTACAAGCTTGTACACACTTGTACAAGCTTGTACACACTTGTACAAGCTTGTACACACTTGTACAAGCTTGTACACACTTGTACAACCTTGTACACACTTGTTCACCCTTGTACACACTTGTACACCCTTGTACACACTTGTACAAGCTTGTACACACTTGTACAAGCTTGTACACACTTGTACAACCTTGTACACACTTGTTCACCCTTGTACACACTTGTACAACCTTTTACAAACTTGTACACACTTGTACAAAATTGTACATTCTTGTACATCCTTGTACACATTTGTACAACCTAGTACAAACCTGTACACCATTGTACACACTTGTACAAGCTTGTACACACTTGTACAACCTTGTACAAACTTGTGCACCCTTGTACACTTTTGTACACCCTTGTACACATTTGTACAACCTTGTACAAACTTAAACACACTTGTACAAACATGTACACACTTGAACAACCATGTACACACTTGTACAACCTTGTACACACTTGTACAAGCTTGTACACACTT
This sequence comes from Macrosteles quadrilineatus, assembly GCF_028750875.1. Taxonomy (NCBI): domain Eukaryota; kingdom Metazoa; phylum Arthropoda; class Insecta; order Hemiptera; family Cicadellidae; genus Macrosteles; species Macrosteles quadrilineatus. The sequence goes on from NW_026542720.1 coordinate 284,922, forward strand.
GTACAACCTTGTACACACTTGTACAACCATGTACACACTTGTACAACCTTGTACACAATTGTAAAACCTTGTACACACTTGTACAACCTTGTACAAACCTGTACACCCTTGTACACACTTGTACAACCTTGTACAAACCTGTACACCCTTGTACACACTTGTACAAGCTTGTACACGATTGTACACTCTTGTACACACTTGTGCAACCTTGTACACACTTGTGCAACCTTGTACACACTTGTACAACCTTGTAAACACTTGTACAACCTTGTACACACTTGTTCAAGCTTGTACACACTTGTACAACCTTGTACAAACCTGTACACCCTTGTACACACTTGTACACCCTTGTACAAACTTGTGCACCCTTGTACACTTTTTTACACCCTTGTACACATTTGTACAACCTTGTACAAACTTGTACACACTTGTACAAACTTGTACACACTTGTACAACCTTGTACACACTTGTACATCCTTGTACACACTTGTACAACCTTATACACACTTGTACAACCTTGTACACAATTGTAAAACATTGTACACACTTAAACAACCTTGTACAAACTTGTACACACTTGTATAAACTTTTACATCCTTGTACACATTTGTACACCCTTGTACACACTTGTACAACCTTGTACAAACCTGTAAACCCTTGTACACACTTGTACAAGCTTGTACACGATTGTACAAGCTTGTACACGATTGTACACCCTTGTACACACTTGTGAACCCTTGTACACACTTGTACAACCTTGTACACACTTGTACAACCTTGTACACACTTGTACAACCTTGTACAACCTACTACAAACTTGTACACACTTGTACAAACTTTTACATCCTTGTACACATTTGTACACCCTTGTACACACTTGTACAAACTTGTACATTCTTGTACATACTTGTACACCCTTGTACACACTTGTACAAACTTGTACATTCTTGTACATACTTGTACACCCTTGTACACACTTGTACAACCTTGTACAAACCTGTAAACCCTTGTACAAGCTTGTACACACTTGTACAAACTTGTACACACTTGTACACCCTTGTACAAACTTGTGCACCCTTGTACACTTTTGTACACCCTTGTACACATTTGTACAACCTTGTACAAACTTGTACACACTTGAACAAACTTGTACACAATTGTACAACCTTGTACACACTTGTACAACCTTGTACACACTTGTACAACCTTGTACACACTTGTACAAGCTTGTACACACTTGTACAACCTTGTACACACTTGTACAACCTTGTACACACTTGTACAACCTTTTACACAATTGTAAAACCTTGTACACACTTGTACATTCTTGTACAAACTTGTACTTACTTGTACAACCTTGTACAAACTTGTACACACTTGTACAAACTTTTACATCCTTGTACACATTTGTACACCCTTGTACACACTTGTACAACCTTGTACAAACCTGTACACCCTTGTACACACTTGTACAAGCTTGTACACGATTGTACACCCTTGTACACACTTGTGCACCCTTGTACACACTTGTACACCCTTGTACACACTTGTACAACCTTTTACAAACTTGTACACACTTGTACAAACTTGAACATTCTTGTACATACTTGTACACCCTTGTAAACACTTGTACAACCTTGTACAAACTTGTACACACTTGTACACACTTGTACAAGCTTGTACACACTTGTACAAGCTTGTACACACTTGTACACCCTTGTACAAACTTGTGCACCCTTGTACACACTTGTACAACCTTGTACACAATTGTACAACCTTGTACAACCATGTACACACTTGTACAACTTTGTACACACTTGTACAACCTTGTACACACTTGTACATCTTTGTACACATTTGTACAACCTTGTACACTATGATACAACCTTGTACACACTTGTACAACCTTGTACACACTTGTACAACCTTTTACAAACTTGTACACACTTGTACAAACTTGTACATTCTTTTGTACACCCTTGTAAACACTTGTACAACCTTGTACAAACCTGTACACCCTTGTACACACTTGTACAAGCTTGTACACACTTGTACAAGCTTGTACACACTTGTACACCCTTGTACAAACTTGTGCACCCTTGTACACTTTTGTACACCCTTGTATACATTGGTACAACCTTGTACAAACTTGTACACACTTGTACAAACTTGTACACACTTGTACAAACTTGTACACCCTTGTACACACTTGTACAACCTTGTACACACTTGTACAACCTTGTACACAATTGTACAAGCTTGTACAACCATGTACACACTTGTACAACCTTGTACACACTTGTACAACCTTGTACACACTTGTACACCTTTGTACACACTTATACAACCTTGTACACACTTGTACAACCTTGTACACACTTGTACAACCTTGTACACGTTTGTACAACCTTGTACACACTTGTACAACCTTGTACACACTTGTACAACCTTGTAAAAACTTGTACAAGCATGTACACGATTTTACACCCTTGTACACACTTGTGCACCCTTGTACACACTTGTACAACCTTGTACACACTTGTACAACCTTGTACACACTTGTACAACCTTGTACACACTTGTACAACCTTGTACACACTTGTACAAACTTGTACACACTTGTACAACCTTGTACACACTTGTACAACCTTGTACACACTTGTACAACCTTGTACACACTTGTACAACCTTTTACACAATTGTAAAACCTTGTACACACTTGTACATTCTTGTACAAACTTGTACTTACTTGTACACACTTGTACAAACCTGTACACCCTTGTACACACTTGTACAAGCTTGTACAAGATTGTACACCCTTGTACACACTTGTGCAACCTTTTACAAACTTGTACACACTTGTACAAACTTGTACATTCTTTTGTACACCCTTGTAAACACTTGTACAACCTTGTACAAACCTGTACACCCTTGTACACACTTGTACAAGCTTGTACACACTTGTACAAGCTTGTACACACTTGTACAACCTTGTACACACTTGTTCACCCTTGTACACACTTGTACAACCTTTTACAAACTTGTACACACTTGTACAAAATTGTACATTCTTGTACATACTTGTACATCCTTGTACACATTTGTACAACCTAGTACAAACCTGTACACCATTGTACACACTTGTACAAGCTTGTACACACTTGTACACCCTTGTACAAACTTGTGCACCCTTGTACACTTTTGTACACCCTTGTACACATTTGTACAACCTTGTACAAACTTAAACACACTTGTACAAACATGTACACACTTGAACAACCATGTACACACTTGTACAACCTTGTACACACTTGTACAAGCTTGTACACACTTGTACAACCTTGTACACACTTGTACAACCTTGTACACACTTGTACAACCTTGTACACAATTGTAAAACCTTGTACACACTTGTACAACCTTGTACAAACCTGTACACCCTTGTACACACTTGTACAACCTTGTACAAACCTGTACACCCTTGTACACACTTGTACAAGCTTGTACACGATTGTACACTCTTGTACACACTTGTGCAACCTTGTACACACTTGTGCAACCTTGTACACACTTGTACAACCTTGTAAACACTTGTACAACCTTGTACACACTTGTTCAAGCTTGTACACACTTGTACAACCTTGTACAAACCTGTACACCCTTGTACACACTTGTACACCCTTGTACAAACTTGTGCACCCTTGTACACTTTTGTACACCCTTGTACACATTTGTACAACCTTGTACAAACTTGTACACACTTGTACAAACTTGTACACACTTGTACAACCTTGTACACACTTGTACATCCTTGTACACACTTGTACAACCTTGTACACACTTGTAAAACCTTGTACACAATTGTAAAACATTGTACACACTTAAACAAACTTGTACAAACTTGTACACACTTGTATAAACTTTTACTTCCTTGTACACATTTGTACACCCTTGTACACACTTGTACAACCTTGTACAAACCTGTAAACCCTTGTACACACTTGTACAAGCTTGTACACGATTGTACAAGCTTGTACACGATTGTACACCCTTGTACACACTTGTGAACCCTTGTACACACTTGTACAACCTTGTACACACTTGTACAACCTTGTACACACTTGTACAACCTTGTACAACCTACTACAAACTTGTACACACTTGTACAAACTTTTACATCCTTGTACACATTTGTACACCCTTGTACACACTTGTACAAACTTGTACATTCTTGTACATACTTGTACACCCTTGTACACACTTGTACAAACTTGTACATTCTTGTACATACTTGTACACCCTTGTACACACTTGTACAACCTTGTACAAACCTGTAAACCCTTGTACAAGCTTGTACACACTTGTACAAGCTTGTACACACTTGTACACCCTTGTACAAACGTGTGCACCCTTGTACACTTTTGTACACCCTTGTACACATTTGTACAACCTTGTACAAACTTGTACACACTTGAACAAACTTGTACACACTTGTACAACCTTGTACATACTTGTACAACCTTGTACACACTTGTCCAACCTTGTACACGCTTGTACAACCTTGTACACACTTGTACAACCTTTTACACAATTGTAAAACCTTGTACACACTTGTACATTCTTGTACAAACTTGTACTTACTTGTACAACCTTGTACAAACTTGTACACACTTGTACAAACTTTTACATCCTTGTACACATTTGTACACCCTTGTACACACTTGTACAACCTTGTACAAACCTGTACACCCTTGTACACACTTGTACAAGCTTGTACACGATTGTACACCCTTGTACACACTTGTGCACCCTTGTATACATTTGTACAACCTTGTACAAACTTGTACACAATTGTACAAACTTGTACACACTTGTACAAACTTGTACACCCTTGTACACACTTGTACAACCTTGTACACACTTGTACAAACTTGTACACCCTTGTACACACTTGTACAACCTTGTACACACTTGTACAACCTTGTACACACTTGTACAACCTTGTACACAATTGTACAACCTTGTACAACCTTGTACACACTTGTACAACCTTGTACACACTTGTACAACCTTGTACACACTTGTACAACCTTGTAAAAACTTGTACAACCTTGTACACACTTGTACAAGCTTGTACACACTTGTACAAGCTTGTACACACTTGTACAAGCTTGTACACACTTGTACAAGCTTGTACACACTTGTACAACCTTGTACACACTTGTTCACCCTTGTACACACTTGTACACCCTTGTACACACTTGTACAAGCTTGTACACACTTGTACAAGCTTGTACACACTTGTACAACCTTGTACACACTTGTTCACCCTTGTACACACTTGTACAACCTTTTACAAACTTGTACACACTTGTACAAAATTGTACATTCTTGTACATCCTTGTACACATTTGTACAACCTAGTACAAACCTGTACACCATTGTACACACTTGTACAAGCTTGTACACACTTGTACAACCTTGTACAAACTTGTGCACCCTTGTACACTTTTGTACACCCTTGTACACATTTGTACAACCTTGTACAAACTTAAACACACTTGTACAAACATGTACACACTTGAACAACCATGTACACACTTGTACAACCTTGTACACACTTGTACAAGCTTGTACACACTTGTACAACCTTGTACACACTTGTACAACCATGTACACACTTGTACAACCTTGTACACAATTGTAAAACCTTGTACACACTTGTACAACCTTGTACAAACCTGTACACCCTTGTACACACTTGTACAACCTTGTACAAACCTGTACACCCTTGTACACACTTGTACAAGCTTGTACACGATTGTACACTCTTGTACACACTTGTGCAACCTTGTACACACTTGTGCAACCTTGTACACACTTGTACAACCTTGTAAACACTTGTACAACCTTGTACACACTTGTTCAAGCTTGTACACACTTGTACAACCTTGTACAAACCTGTACACCCTTGTACACACTTGTACACCCTTGTACAAACTTGTGCACCCTTGTACACTTTTTTACACCCTTGTACACATTTGTACAACCTTGTACAAACTTGTACACACTTGTACAAACTTGTACACACTTGTACAACCTTGTACACACTTGTACATCCTTGTACACACTTGTACAACCTTATACACACTTGTACAACCTTGTACACAATTGTAAAACATTGTACACACTTAAACAACCTTGTACAAACTTGTACACACTTGTATAAACTTTTACATCCTTGTACACATTTGTACACCCTTGTACACACTTGTACAACCTTGTACAAACCTGTAAACCCTTGTACACACTTGTACAAGCTTGTACACGATTGTACAAGCTTGTACACGATTGTACACCCTTGTACACACTTGTGAACCCTTGTACACACTTGTACAACCTTGTACACACTTGTACAACCTTGTACACACTTGTACAACCTTGTACAACCTACTACAAACTTGTACACACTTGTACAAACTTTTACATCCTTGTACACATTTGTACACCCTTGTACACACTTGTACAAACTTGTACATTCTTGTACATACTTGTACACCCTTGTACACACTTGTACAAACTTGTACATTCTTGTACATACTTGTACACCCTTGTACACACTTGTACAACCTTGTACAAACCTGTAAACCCTTGTACAAGCTTGTACACACTTGTACAAACTTGTACACACTTGTACACCCTTGTACAAACTTGTGCACCCTTGTACACTTTTGTACACCCTTGTACACATTTGTACAACCTTGTACAAACTTGTACACACTTGAACAAACTTGTACACACTTGTACAACCTTGTACACACTTGTACAACCTTGTACACACTTGTACAACCTTGTACACACTTGTACAAGCTTGTACACACTTGTACAACCTTGTACACACTTGTACAACCTTGTACACACTTGTACAACCTTTTACACAATTGTAAAACCTTGTACACACTTGTACATTCTTGTACAAACTTGTACTTACTTGTACAACCTTGTACAAACTTGTACACACTTGTACAAACTTTTACATCCTTGTACACATTTGTACACCCTTGTACACACTTGTACAACCTTGTACAAACCTGTACACCCTTGTACACACTTGTACAAGCTTGTACACGATTGTACACCCTTGTACACACTTGTGCACCCTTGTACACACTTGTACACCCTTGTACACACTTGTACAACCTTTTACAAACTTGTACACACTTGTACAAACTTGAACATTCTTGTACATACTTGTACACCCTTGTAAACACTTGTACAACCTTGTACAAACTTGTACACACTTGTACACACTTGTACAAGCTTGTACACACTTGTACAAGCTTGTACACACTTGTACACCCTTGTACAAACTTGTGCACCCTTGTACACACTTGTACAACCTTGTACACAATTGTACAACCTTGTACAACCATGTACACACTTGTACAACTTTGTACACACTTGTACAACCTTGTACACACTTGTACATCTTTGTACACATTTGTACAACCTTGTACACTATGATACAACCTTGTACACACTTGTACAACCTTGTACACACTTGTACAACCTTTTACAAACTTGTACACACTTGTACAAACTTGTACATTCTTTTGTACACCCTTGTAAACACTTGTACAACCTTGTACAAACCTGTACACCCTTGTACACACTTGTACAAGCTTGTACACACTTGTACAAGCTTGTACACACTTGTACACCCTTGTACAAACTTGTGCACCCTTGTACACTTTTGTACACCCTTGTATACATTGGTACAACCTTGTACAAACTTGTACACACTTGTACAAACTTGTACACACTTGTACAAACTTGTACACCCTTGTACACACTTGTACAACCTTGTACACACTTGTACAACCTTGTACACAATTGTACAAGCTTGTACAACCATGTACACACTTGTACAACCTTGTACACACTTGTACAACCTTGTACACACTTGTACACCTTTGTACACACTTATACAACCTTGTACACACTTGTACAACCTTGTACACACTTGTACAACCTTGTACACGTTTGTACAACCTTGTACACACTTGTACAACCTTGTACACACTTGTACAACCTTGTAAAAACTTGTACAAGCATGTACACGATTTTACACCCTTGTACACACTTGTGCACCCTTGTACACACTTGTACAACCTTGTACACACTTGTACAACCTTGTACACACTTGTACAACCTTGTACACACTTGTACAACCTTGTACACACTTGTACAAACTTGTACACACTTGTACAACCTTGTACACACTTGTACAACCTTGTACACACTTGTACAACCTTGTACACACTTGTACAACCTTTTACACAATTGTAAAACCTTGTACACACTTGTACATTCTTGTACAAACTTGTACTTACTTGTACAACCTTGTACAAACCTGTACACCCTTGTACACACTTGTACAAGCTTGTACAAGATTGTACACCCTTGTACACACTTGTGCAATCTTGTACACACTTGTACACCCTTGTATACACTTGTACAACCTTTTACAAACTTGTACACACTTGTACAAACTTGTACATTCTTGTGCATACTTGTACACCCTTGTAAACACTTGTACAACCTTGTACAAACCTGTACACCCTTGTACACACTTGTACAAGCTTGTACACACTTGTACAAGCTTGTACACACTTGTACACCCTTGTACAAACTTGTGCACCCTTGTACACTTTTGTACACCCTTGTATACATTTGTACAACCTTGTACAAACTTGTACACAATTGTACAAACTTGTACACACTTGTACAAACTTGTACACCCTTGTACACACTTGTACAAACTTGTACACCCTTGTACACACTTGTACAACCTTGTACACACTTGTACAACCTTGTACAAACCTGTACACCCTTGTACACACTTGTACATTCTTGTACATACTTGTACACCCTTGTAAACACTTGTACAACCTTGTACAAACCTGTACACCCTTGTACACACTTGTGCACCCTTGTACACACTTGTACACCCTTGTACACACTTGTACAACCTTTTACAAACTTGTACACACTTGTACAAACTTGTACATTCTTGTACATACTTGTACACCCTTGTAAACACTTGTACAACCTTGTACAAACCTGTACACCCTTGTACACACTTGTAAAAGCTTGTACACACTTGTACACCCTTGTACACACTTGTACAACCTTGTACACACTTGTACACACTTGTACAACCTTGTACACACTTGTACAACCTTGTACATACTTGTACAACCTTGTACACACTTGTACAACCTTGTACACACTTGTACAAACTTGTACACACTTGTACAACCTTGTACACACTTGTACAACCTTGTACACACTTGTACAACCTTGTACACACTTGTACAACCTTTTACACAATTGTAAAACCTTGTACACACTTGTACATTCTTGTACAAACTTGTACTTACTTGTACAACCTTGTACAAACCTGTACACCCTTGTACACACTTGTACAAGCTTGTACAAGATTGTACACCCTTGTACACACTTGTGCACCCTTGTACACACTTGTACACCCTTGTATACACTTGTACAACCTTTTACAAACTTGTACACACTTGTACAAACTTGTACATTCTTGTGCATACTTGTACACCCTTGTAAACACTTGTACAACCTTGTACAAACCTGTACACCCTTGTACACACTTGTACAAGCTTGTACACACTTGTACAAGCTTGTACACCCTTGTACACCCTTGTACACCCTTGTACAAACTTGTGCACCCTTGTACACTTTTGTACACCCTTGTATACATTTGTACAACCTTGTACAAACTTGTACACAATTGTACAAACTTGTACACACTTGTACAAACTTGTACACCCTTGTACACACTTGTACAACCTTGTACACACTTGTACAACCTTGTACAAACCTGTACACCCTTGTACACACTTGTACATTCTTGTACATACTTGTACACCCTTGTAAACACTTGTACAACCTTGTACAAACCTGTACACCCTTGTACACACTTGTGCACCCTTGTACACACTTGTACACCCTTGTACACACTTGTACAACCTTTTACAAACTTGTACACACTTGTACAAACTTGTACATTCTTGTACATACTTGTACACCCTTGTAAACACTTGTACAACCTTGTACAAACCTGTACACCCTTGTACAAAATTGTACAAGCTTGTACACACTTGTACACCCTTGTACACACTTGTACAACCTTGTACACACTTGTACAACCTTGTACACACTTGTACAACCTTGTACACAATTGTACAACCTTGTACAACCTTGTACACACTTGTACAACCTTGTACACACTTGTACAACCTTGTACACACTTGTACAACCTTGTACACACTTGTACACCTTTGTACACACTTGTTCAACCTTGTACACACTTGTACAACCTTGTACACACTTGTACAACCTTGTACACACTTGTACAACCTTGTACACACTTGTACACACTTGTACAAACTTGTACATTCTTGTACATACTTGTACTCCCTTGTAAACACTTGTACAACCTTGTACAAACCTGTACACCCTTGTACACACTTGTACAAGCTTGTACACACTTCTACAAGCTTGTACACACTTGTACACCCTTGTACAAACTTGTGCACCCTTGTACACTTTTGTACACCCTTGTATACATTTGTACAACCTTGTACAAACTTGTACACACTTGTACAAACTTGTACACACTTGTACAAACTTGTACACCCTTGTACACACTTGTACAACCTTGTACACACTTGTACAACCTTGTACACACTTGTGTCTAAGATGTCTTTTTATTTAGAGGGATGTCTTGTTTTTTAGAGGGTTGTCTTGTTTTTTAGAGGGTTTTCTTGTAATTTAGATGGGATGTCTTGTTATTTAGAGGGATGTCTTAATATTTAGCGGAATGTCTTGTTTATTAGAGGGATGTCTTGCTATTTAGAGGGATGTCTTTTTATTTGGAGGGATGTCTTGTTATTTAGAGGGATGTCTTAATATTTAGAGGGATGTCTTGTTATTTAGAGGAATGTCTTGTTATTTAAAAGGGATGTCTTGTTATTTAGAGGGATGTCTTGTTATTTAGTGGGATGTCTTGTTATTTAGAGGGATGTCTTGTTATTTAGAGAGATGTCTTGTTATTTAAAGGGATGTCTTAATATTTAGAGGGATGTCTTGTTATTTAGAGGGATGTCTTAATATTTAGAGGGATGTCTTGTTATTTGGAGGGATGTCTTGTTATTTAGAGGGATGTCTTGTTTTTTAAAGGGTTGTCTTGTTATTTGGAGGGATGTCTTAATATTTAGAGTGATGTCTTGTTATTTAGAGGGATGTCTTGTTATTTAGAGGGATGTCTTGTTTTTTAGAGGGTTGTCTTGTTATTTGGAGGGATGTCTTGTTTTTTAGAGGGTTGTCTTGTAATTTAGATGGGATGTCTTGTTATTTAGAGGAATGTCTTGTTATTTACAGGTATGTCTTGTTATTTAGAGGGATGTCTTAATATTTAGAGGAATGTCTTGTTATATAGATGGATGTCTTGTTATTTAGAGGGATGTCTTGATATTTAGAGGGATGTCTTGTTTTTTAGAGAGATGTCTTGTTATTTAAAGGGTTTTTTTTATTTTTTAGAGGGTTGTCTTGTTATTTGGAGGGATGTCTTGTTATTTAGATTGATGTCTTAATATTTAGAGGGATGTCTTGTTTTTTAGAGGGATGTCTTGTTATTTAGAGGGATGTCTTGTTATTTAGAGGGATGTCTTGTTATTTAGAGGGATGTCTTGTTATTTAGAGGGATGTCTTGTTATTTGAAGGGATGTCTTAATATTTAGAGAGATGTCTTGTTATTTAGAGGGATGTCTTGTTATTTAGAGGGATGTCTTGTTATTTAGAGGGATGTCTTCATATTTGGAGGGATGTCTTGTTATTTAGAGGGATGTCTTGTTATTTGGAGGGATGCTTGTTATTAAGAGGGATGTCTTATAATTTAGAGGGATGTTTCGTTATTTGGAGGTATGTCTTGTTATTTAGAGGGATGTCTTGTTATTTAGAGGGATGTCTTGGTATTTGGAGGGATGTCTAGTTATTTAGAGGGATGTCTTTTTATTTAGAGGGATGTCTTGTTATTTAGAGGGATGTCTTGTTATTTAGAGGGATGTCTTGTTATTTGAAGGGATGTCTTAATATTTAGAGGGATGTCTTGCTTTTTTGAGGGATTTCTTGTTATTTGGAGGGATGTCTTGTTATTTAGAGGGATGTCTTGTTATTTAGAGGAATGTCTTGTTATTTAAAAGGGATGTCTTGTTATTTAGAGGGATGTCTTGTTTTTTAGTGAGATGTCTTGTTATTTAGAGGGATGTCTTGTTATTTAGAGAGATGTCTTGTTATTTAAAGGGATGTCTTAATATTTAGAGGGATGTCTTGTTATTTAGAGGGATGTCTTAATATTTAGAGGGATGTCTTGTTATTTGGAGGGATGTCTTAATATTTAGAGGGATGTCTTGTTATTTAGAGGGATGTCTTGTTATTTAGAGAGATGTCTTGTTATTCAAAGGGATGTCTTAATATTTAGAGGGATGTCTTGTTATTTAGAGGGATGTCTTAATATTTAGAGGGATGTCTTGTTATTTGAAGGGATGTCTTAATATTTAGAGGGATGTCTTGTTATTTAGAGGGATGTCTTGTTATTTAGAGGGATGTCTTGTTTTTTAAAGGGTTGTCTTGTTATTTGGAGGGATGTCTTAATATTTAGAGGGATGTCTTGGTATTTAGAGGGATGTCTTGTTATTTAGAGGGATGTCTTGTTATTTAGAGGGATGTCTTCTTATTTGGAGGGAAGTCTTGTTATTTGGAGGAATGTCTTGTTATTTAGAGGGATATCTTGTTATTTGGAGGGATGTCTTGTTATTTAGAGGGATGTCTTGCTATTTAGAGGGATGTCTTTTTATTTGGAGGGATGTCTTGTTATTTAGAGGGATGTCTTGTTATTTAGAGGAATGTCTTGTTATTTAAAAGGGATGTCTTGTTATTTAGAGGGACGTCTTGTTATTTAGTGGGATGTCTTGTTATTTAGAGGGATGTCTTGTTATTTAGAGAGATGTCTTGTTATTTAAAGGGATGTCTTAATATTTAGAGGGATGTCTTGTTATTTAGAGGGATGTCTTAATATTTAGAGGGATGTCTTGTTATTTGGAGGGATGTCTTAATATTTAGAGAGATGTCTTGTTATTTAGAGGGATGTCTTGTTATTTAGAGGGATGTCTTGTTTTTTAGAGGGTTGTCTTGTAATTTAGATGGGATGTCTTGTTATTTAGAGGGATGTCTTGTTATTTGGAGAGATGTCTTTTTATTTAGAGGGATGTCTTGTTTTTTAGAGGGTTGTCTTGTTATTTGGAGGGATGTCTTGTTTTTTAGAGGGTTGTCTTGTAATTTAGATGGGATGTCTTGTTATTTAGAGGGATGTCTTAATATTTAGCAGAATGTCTTGTTTATTAGAGGGATGTCTTGCTATTTAGAGGGATGTCTTTTTATTTGGAGGGATGTCTTGTTATTTAGAGGGATGTCTTGTTATTTAGAGGAATGTCTTGTTATTTAAAAGGGATGTCTTGTTATTTAGAGGGATGTCATGTTATTTAGTGGGATGTCTTGTTATTTAGAGGGATGTCTTGTTATTTAGAGAGATGTCTTGTTATTTAAAGGGATGTCTTAATATTTAGAGGGATGTCTTAATATTTAGCGGAATGTCTTGTTTATTAGAGGGATGTCTTGCTATTTAGAGGGATGTCTTTTTATTTGGAGGGATGTCTTGTTATTTAGAGGGATGTCTTGTTATTTAGAGGAATGTCTTGTTATTTAAAAGGGATGTCTTGTTATTTAGAGGGATGTCTTGTTATTTAGTGTTATGTCTTGTTATTTAGAGGGATGTCTTGTTATTTAGAGAGATGTCTTGTTATTTAAAGGGATGTCTTAATATTTAGAGGGATGTCTTGTTATTTAGAGGGATGTCTTAATATTTAGAGGGATGTCTTGTTATTTGAAGGGATGTCTTAATATTTAGAGGGATGTCTTGTTATTTAGAGGGATGTCTTGTTATTTAGAGGGATGTCTTGTTATTTAGAGGGATGTCTTGTTTTTTAAAGGGTTGTCTTGTTATTTGGAGGGATGTCTTAATATTTAGAGGGATGTCTTGGTATTTAGAGGGATGTCTTGTTATTTAGAGGGATGTCTTAATATTTAGCGAAATGTCTTAAGGGATGTCTTGTTTTTTAGAGGGTTGTCTTGTAATTTAGATGGGATGTCTTGTTATTTAGAGGGATGTCTTGTAATTTAGATGGGATGTCTTGTTATTTAGAGGGATGTCTTGTTATTTACAGGTATGTCTTGTTATTTAGAGGGATGTCTTAATATTTAGAGGAATGTCTTGTTATATAGATGGATGTCTTGTTATTTAGAGGGATGTCTTGATATTTAGAGGGATGTCTTGTTTTTTAGAGAGATGTCTTGTTATTTAGAGGGTTTTTTTGTTTTTTAGAGGGTTGTCTTGTTATTTGGAGGGATGTCTTGTTATTTAGATTGATGTCTTAATATTTAGAGGGATGTCTTTTTATTTGGAGGGATGTCTTGTTATTTAGAGGGATGTCTTGTTATTGAGAGGAATGTCTTGTTATTTAAAAGGGATGTCTTGTTATTTAGAGGGATGTCTTGTTATTTAGAGGGATGTCTTGTTATTTAGAGGGATGTCTTGTTATTTAGAGGGATGTCTTGTTATTTAGAGGGATGTCTTGTTATTTGAAGGGATGTCTTAATATTTAGAGAGATGTCTTGTTATTTAGAGGGATGTCTTGTTATTTAGAGGGGTGTCTTGTTATTTAGAGGGATGTCTTCATATTTGGAGGGATGTCTTCATATTTGGAGGGATGTCTTGTTATTTAGAGGGATGTCTTGTTATTTGGAGGGATGCTTGTTATTAAGAGGGATGTCTTATAATTTAGAGGGATGTCTTGTTATTTGGAGGTATGTCTTGTTATTTAGAGGGATGTCTTGTTATTTAGAGGGATGTCTTGGTATTTGGAGGGATGTCTAGTTATTTAGAGGGATGTCTTTTTATTTAGAGGGATGTCTTGTTATTTAGAGGGATGTCTTGGTATTTGGAGGGATGTCTTAGAGGGATGTCTTTTTATTTAGAGGGATGTCTTGTTATTTAGAGGGATGTCTTGTTATTTAGAGGGATGTCTTGTTATTTGAAGGGATGTCTTAATATTTAGAGGGATGTCTTGCTTTTTTGAGGGATTTCTTGTTATTTGGAGGGATGTCTTGTTATTTAGAGGGATGTCTTGTTATTTAGAGGAATGTCTTGTTATTTAAAAGGGATGTCTTGTTATTTAGAGGGATGTCTTGTTTTTTAGTGAGATGTCTTGTTATTTAGAGGGATGTCTTGTTATTTAGAGAGATGTCTTATTATTTAAAGGGATGTCTTAATATTTAGAGGGATGTCTTGTTATTTAGAGGGATGTCTTAATATTTAGAGGGATGTCTTGTTATTTGGAGGGATGTCTTAATATTTAGAGGGATGTCTTGTTATTTAGAGGGATGTCTTGTTATTTAGAGAGATGTCTTGTTATTTAAAGGGATGTCTTAATATTTAGAGGGATGTCTTGTTATTTAGAGGGATGTCTTAATATTTAGAGGGATGTCTTGTTATTTGAAGGGATGTCTTAATATTTAGAGGGATGTCTTGTTATTTAGAGGGATGTCTTGTTATTTAGAGGGATGTCTTGTTTTTTAAAGGGTTGTCTTGTTATTTGGAGGGATGTCTTAATATTTAGAGGGATGTCTTGGTATTTAGAGGGATGTCTTGTTATTTAGAGGGATGTCTTGTTATTTAGAGGGATGTCTTCTTATTTGAAGGGAAGTCTTGTTATTTGGAGGAATGTCTTGTTATTTAGAGGGATATCTTGTTATTTGGAGGGATGTCTTGTTATTTAGAGGGATGTCTTGCTATTTAGAGGGATATCTTGTTATTTGGAGGGATGTCTTGTTATTTAGAGGGATGTCTTGCTATTTAGAGGGATGTCTTTTTATTTGGAGGGATGTCTTGTTATTTAGAGGGATGTCTTGTTATTTAGAGGAATGTCTTGTTATTTAAAAGGGATGTCTTGTTATTTAGAGGGACGTCTTGTTATTTAGTGGGATGTCTTGTTATTTAGAGGGATGTCTTGTTATTTAGAGAGATGTCTTGTTATTTAAAGGGATGTCTTAATATTTAGAGGGATGTCTTGTTATTTAGAGGGATGTCTTAATATTTAGAGGGATGTCTTGTTATTTGGAGGGATGTCTTAAAAATTTAGAGGGATGTCTTGTTATTTAGAGGGATGTCTTGTTATTTAGAGGGATGTCTTGTTTTTTAGAGGGTTGTCTTGTAATTTAGATGGGATGTCTTGTTATTTAGAGGGATGTCTTGTTATTTGGAGAGATGTCTTTTTATTTAGAGGGATGTCTTGTTTTTTAGAGGGTTGTCTTGTTATTTGGAGGGATGTCTTGTTATTTAGAGAGATGTCTTGTTATTTAAAGGGATGTCTTAATATTTAGAGGGATGTCTTGTTATTTAGAGGGATGTCTTAATATTTAGAGGGATGTCTTGTTATTTGAAGGGATGTCTTAATATTTAGAGGGATGTCTTGTTATTTAGAGGGATGTCTTGTTATTTAGAGGGATGTCTTGTTTTTTAAAGGGTTGTCTTGTTATTTGGAGGGATGTCTTAATATTTAGAGGGATGTCTTGGTATTTAGAGGGATGTCTTGTTATTTAGAGGGATGTCTTGTTATTTAGAGGGATGTCTTCTTATTTGAAGGGAAGTCTTGTTATTTGGAGGAATGTCTTGTTATTTAGAGGGATATCTTGTTATTTGGAGGGATGTCTTGTTATTTGGAGGGATGTCTTGTTATTTAGAGGGATGTCTTCTTATTTGAAGGGAAGTCTTGTTATTTGGAGGAATGTCTTGTTATTTAGAGGGATATCTTGTTATTTGGAGGGATGTCTTGTTATTTAGAGGGATGTCTTGCTATTTAGAGGGATATCTTGTTATTTGGAGGGATGTCTTGTTATTTAGAGGGATGTCTTGCTATTTAGAGGGATGTCTTTTTATTTGGAGGGATGTCTTGTTATTTAGAGGGATGTCTTGTTATTTAGAGGAATGTCTTGTTATTTAAAAGGGATGTCTTGTTATTTAGAGGGACGTCTTGTTATTTAGTGGGATGTCTTGTTATTTAGAGGGATGTCTTGTTATTTAGAGAGATGTCTTGTTATTTAAAGGGATGTCTTAATATTTAGAGGGATGTCTTGTTATTTAGAGGGATGTCTTAATATTTAGAGGGATGTCTTGTTATTTGGAGGGATGTCTTAAAAATTTAGAGGGATGTCTTGTTATTTAGAGGGATGTCTTGTTATTTAGAGGGATGTCTTGTTTTTTAGAGGGTTGTCTTGTAATTTAGATGGGATGTCTTGTTATTTAGAGGGATGTCTTGTTATTTGGAGAGATGTCTTTTTATTTAGAGGGATGTCTTGTTTTTTAGAGGGTTGTCTTGTTATTTGGAGGGATGTCTTGTTTTTTAGAGGGTTGTCTTGTAATTTAGATGGGATGTCTTGTTATTTAGAGGGATGTCTTAATATTTAGCAGAATGTCTTGTTTATTAGAGGGATGTCTTGCTATTTAGAGGGATGTCTTTTTATTTGGAGGGATGTCTTGTTATTTAGAGGGATGTCTTGTTATTTAGAGGAATGTCTTGTTATTTAAAAGGGATGTCTTGTTATTTAGAGGGATGTCTTGTTATTTAGTGGGATGTCTTGTTATTTAGAGGGATGTCTTGTTATTTAGAGAGATGTCTTGTTATTTAAAGGGATGTCTTAATATTTAGAGGAATGTCTTAATATTTAGCGGAATGCCTTGTTTATTAGAGGGATGTCTTGCTATTTAGAGGGATGTCTTTTTATTTGGAGGGATGTCTTGTTATTTAGAGGGATGTCTTTTTTTTAGAGGGTTGTCTTGTTATTTGGAGGGATGTCTTGTTTTTTAGAGGGTTGTCTTGTAATTTAGATGGGATGTCTTGTTATTTAGAGGGATGTCTTAATATTTAGCAGAATGTCTTGTTTATTAGAGGGATGTCTTGCTATTTAGAGGGATGTCTTGCTATTTAGAGGGATGTCTTTTTATTTGGAGGGATGTCTTGTTATTTAGAGGGATGTCTTGTTATTTAGAGGAATGTCTTGTTATTTAAAAGGGATGTCTTGTTATTTAGAGGGATGTCTTGTTATTTAGTGGGATGTCTTGTTATTTAGAGGGATGTCTTGTTATTTAGAGAGATGTCTTGTTATTTAAAGGGATGTCTTAATATTTAGAGGGATGTCTTAATATTTAGCGGAATGTCTTGTTTATTAGAGGGATGTCTTGCTATTTAGAGGGATGTCTTTTTATTTGGAGGGATGTCTTGTTATTTAGAGGGATGTCTTGTTATTTAGAGGATTGTCTTGTTATTTAAAAGGGATGTCTTGTTATTTAGAGGGATGTCTTGTTATTTAGTGGGATGTCTTGTTATTTAGAGGGATGTCTTGTTATTTAGAGAGATGTCTTGTTAGATAAAGGGATGTCTTAATATTTAGAGGGATGTCTTGTTATTTAGAGGGATGTCTTAATATTTAAAAGGGATGTCTTGTTATTTAGAGGGATGTCTTGTTATTTAGAGGGATGTCTTGTTATTTAGAGGGATGTCTTGTTATTTAGAGGGATGTCTTGTTATTTAGAGGGATGTCTTGTTATTTGAAGGGATGTCTTAATATTTAGAGAGATGTCTTGTTATTTAGAGGGATGTCTTGTTATTTAGAGGGGTGTCTTGTTATTTAGAGGGATGTCTTCATATTTGGAGGGATGTCTTCATATTTGGAGGGATGTCTTGTTATTTAGAGGGATGTCTTGTTATTTGGAGGGATGCTTGTTATTAAGAGGGATGTCTTATAATTTAGAGGGATGTCTTGTTATTTGGAGGTATGTCTTGTTATTTAGAGGGATGTCTTGTTATTTAGAGGGATGTCTTGGTATTTGGAGGGATGTCTAGTTATTTAGAGGGATGTCTTTTTATTTAGAGGGATGTCTTGTTATTTAGAGGGATGTCTTGGTATTTGGAGGGATGTCTTAGAGGGATGTCTTTTTATTTAGAGGGATGTCTTGTTATTTAGAGGGATGTCTTGTTATTTAGAGGGATGTCTTGTTATTTGAAGGGATGTCTTAATATTTAGAGGGATGTCTTGCTTTTTTGAGGGATTTCTTGTTATTTGGAGGGATGTCTTGTTATTTAGAGGGATGTCTTGTTATTTAGAGGAATGTCTTGTTATTTAAAAGGGATGTCTTGTTATTTAGAGGGATGTCTTGTTTTTTAGTGAGATGTCTTGTTATTTAGAGGGATGTCTTGTTATTTAGAGAGATGTCTTATTATTTAAAGGGATGTCTTAATATTTAGAGGGATGTCTTGTTATTTAGAGGGATGTCTTAATATTTAGAGGGATGTCTTGTTATTTGGAGGGATGTCTTAATATTTAGAGGGATGTCTTGTTATTTAGAGGGATGTCTTGTTATTTAGAGAGATGTCTTGTTATTTAAAGGGATGTCTTAATATTTAGAGGGATGTCTTGTTATTTAGAGGGATGTCTTAATATTTAGAGGGATGTCTTGTTATTTGAAGGGATGTCTTAATATTTAGAGGGATGTCTTGTTATTTAGAGGGATGTCTTGTTATTTAGAGGGATGTCTTGTTTTTTAAAGGGTTGTCTTGTTATTTGGAGGGATGTCTTAATATTTAGAGGGATGTCTTGGTATTTAGAGGGATGTCTTGTTATTTAGAGGGATGTCTTGTTATTTAGAGGGATGTCTTCTTATTTGAAGGGAAGTCTTGTTATTTGGAGGAATGTCTTGTTATTTAGAGGGATATCTTGTTATTTGGAGGGATGTCTTGTTATTTAGAGGGATGTCTTGCTATTTAGAGGGATATCTTGTTATTTGGAGGGATGTCTTGTTATTTAGAGGGATGTCTTGCTATTTAGAGGGATGTCTTTTTATTTGGAGGGATGTCTTGTTATTTAGAGGGATGTCTTGTTATTTAGAGGAATGTCTTGTTATTTAAAAGGGATGTCTTGTTATTTAGAGGGACGTCTTGTTATTTAGTGGGATGTCTTGTTATTTAGAGGGATGTCTTGTTATTTAGAGAGATGTCTTGTTATTTAAAGGGATGTCTTAATATTTAGAGGGATGTCTTGTTATTTAGAGGGATGTCTTAATATTTAGAGGGATGTCTTGTTATTTGGAGGGATGTCTTAAAAATTTAGAGGGATGTCTTGTTATTTAGAGGGATGTCTTGTTATTTAGAGGGATGTCTTGTTTTTTAGAGGGTTGTCTTGTAATTTTAGATGGGATGTCTTGTTATTTAGAGGGATGTCTTGTTATTTGGAGAGATGTCTTTTTATTTAGAGGGATGTCTTGTTTTTTAGAGGGTTGTCTTGTTATTTGGAGGGATGTCTTGTTTTTTAGAGGGTTGTCTTGTAATTTAGATGGGATGTCTTGTTATTTAGAGGGATGTCTTAATATTTAGCAGAATGTCTTGTTTATTAGAG